>NW_028318340.1:5448750-5602500 GCF_062004578.1 Staurois parvus
CAGAAGCCGGCCCGGGAAGAAGGAAGGAAGGACAACTCCGCGGAAGTGGGAGCGGGTACCTGTCAAATTCAGGTACCCGCTCCCCCTCCCTCCCCAAAGGTCAGCAGTCTCTGGTCATTCCCTGCACTGTCTGCAGTCTCTGGTCATTCCCTGCACTGTCCGCAGTCTCTGGTCATTCCCTGCACTGTCCGCAGTCTCTGGTCATTCCCTGCACTGTCCGCAGTCTCTGGTCATTCCCTGCACTGTCCGCAGTCTCTGGTCATTCCCTGCACTGTCCGCAGTCTCTGGTCATTCCCTGCACTGTCTGCAGTCTCTGGTCATCCCCTGCACTGTCTGCAGTCTCTGGTCATTCCCTGCACTGTCTGCAGTCTCTGGTCATTCCCTGCACTGTCTGCAGTCTCTGGTCATCCCCTGTACTGTGTCCACAGTCTCTGGTCATCTCCTGTACTGTGTCCGCAGTCTCTGGTCATCCCCTGTACTGTGTCCGCAGTCTCTGGTCATCTCCTGTACTGTGTCCGCAGTCTCTGGTCATCTCCTGTACTGTGTCTGCAGTCTCTGGTCATCCCCTGTACTGTGTCTGCAGTCCATTGGTTCAGAATATTTTTTTTTCTTGTTTTTCCCCTCTAAAACCTAGGTGCGTCTTATGGTCAGGTACGTCTTATGGAGCGAAAAATACGGTATACAGTATAGCACAGTCAATTTACGCAGTGCTTTACATATATTGTACATTCACATAGTGTGAAGTTGACATTGTTTATGTAGCGGACTCTCTTAATTTCTTTGAAAAATTTTTTTGGTGCTGGTTGGCTAAAGTTTTCAAGATATTTCACAAAGATTTATACACAGGCGAGTATACAGTCAGGTCCATAAATATTGGGACATTGACACAATTCTAACATTTTTGGCTCTATACACCACCACAATGGATTTGAAATGAAATGAACAAGATGTGCTTTAACTGCAGACTGCCAGCTTTAATTTGAGGGTATTACATCCAAATCAGGTGAACGGTGTAGGAATTACAAGAGTTTGCATATGTGCCTCCCACTTGTTAAGGGACCAAAAGTAATGGGACAGAATAATAATCATAAATCAAACTTTCACTTTTTAATACTTGGTTGCAAATCCTTTGCAGTCAATTACAGCCTGAAGTCTGGAACGCATAGACATCAACAGACGCTGGGTTTCATCCCTGGTGATGCTCTGCCAGGCCTCTACTGCAACTGTCTTCAGTTCCTGCTTGTTCTTGGGGCATTTTCCCTTCAGTTTTGTCTTCAGCAAGTGAAATGCATTCTCAATCGGATTCAGGTCAGGTGATTGACTTGGCCATTGCATAACATTCCACTTCTTTCCCTTAAAAAACTCTTTGGTTGCTTTTGCAGTATGCTTTGGGTCATTGTCCATCTGCACTGTGAAGCGGCGTCCAATGAGTTCTGAAGAATTTGGCTGAATATGAGCAGATAATATTGCCCAAAACACTTCAGAATTCATCCTGCTGCTTTTGTCAGCAGTCACATCATCAATAAATACAAGAGAACCAGTTCCATTGGCAGCCATACATGCCCACGCCATGACACTACCACCACCATGCTTCACTGATGAGATGGTATGCTTAGGATCATGAGCAGTTCCTTTCCTTCTCCATACTCTTCTCTTCCCATCACTCTGGTACAAGTTGATCTTGGTCTCATCTGTCCATAGGATGTTGTTCCAGAACTGTGAAGGCTTTTTTAGATGTCATTTTGCAAACTCTAATCTGGCCTTCCTGTTTTTGAGGCTCACCAATGGTTTACATCTTGTGGTGAACACTCTGGTGAAGTCTTCTCTTGATTGTTGACTTTGACACACATACACCTACCTCCTGGAGAGTGTTCTTGATTTGGCCAACTGTTGTGAAGGGTGTTTTCTTCACCAGGGAAAGAATTCTTCGGTCATCCACCACAGTTGTTTTCCGTGGTCTTCCGGGTCTTTTGGTGTTGCTGAGCTCACCGATGCGTTCCTTCTTTTTAAGAATGTTCCAAACAGTTGGAACAGTAGGAACGCCTAATGTTTTTGCTATCTCTCTGATGGGTTTGTTTTGTTTTTTCAGCCTAATGATGGCTTGCTTCACTGATAGTGACAGCTCTTTGGATCTCATCTTGAGAGTTGACAGCAACAGATTCCAAATGCAAATAGCACACTTGAAATGAACTCTGGACCTTTTATCTGCTCAATGTAATTGGGATAATCAGGGAATAACACACACCTGGCCATGGAACAGCTGAGAAGCCAATTGTCCCATTACTTTTGGTCCCTTAACAAGTGGGAGGCACATATGCAAACTCTTGTAATTCCTAACCTGTTCACCTGATTTGGATGTAAATACCCTCAAATTAAAGCTGACAGTCTGCAGTTAAAGCACATCTTGTTTGTTTCATTTCAAATCCATTGTGGTGGTGTATAGAGCCAAAAATGTTATAATTGTGTCGATGTCCCAATATTTATGGACCTGACTGTATTTGACTACAAGGGAGGGAGGTGTCTGATGATCATGATGCCTGTCAGGAATGGACTTGCCAGTAATGGTGGGACTCACCTGCCTTGTGGGCTGCAGTACCAGGGCTGGCCAGCGGGTGCTCTCAGCAATCAGAGACTCAACCCTGCAGCCAGCCAAACACCTGAAGCTGATTATGCAGGTGTATTTAAGGGATGGCCAGACCTGCAGTCTGGGCCTTGGTGTGTGTTTTTCCTGGGCCCCTGTATCTTGTTACCTGCATCCCTGTTCCTGTTCCTGTTCTTGTTCCTGTCCCTGTCTGATTCGTTGCTGACCCTGCCTGATCCGGACCTCTGCTGACTTCTCCTGTTTGATCCCTGGCATGTGACCCCGACTATTATCTGCCTGACCCCCTGTACCTACCTGCCCGTTAGTTGCTGTACCTGGCTCGTGACCTGACTACTCTTTGCCTGCTCCTCCTGTTCCTATCTGCCCGATTATTATTGACCCGGCCTGCCTGACGACGCTTGCATTGTATGTATTGTTATCTGTGGGTGGTTTGGTTTGGTTCGTTTGCACTGTGTTATGTTTTAGTATTGCACTGCGTTTATGTATTGTTAGTGTTAATAAATTATATTATTATAACATATCTGAAGCCTGCGTTTCCCTGTGTCAGTTCACATACCTCTGGTCACACCCTGGAGCCCTGACAATGCCTCGTAATTTCTCGACAAAGTACAGCAGAACAATGAAAATGGTACCACATGGAAGTGTATAAATGTATCTTCACTTTGATACTAAAGATTACTACCTAACTGCAATTTATTGTTCTTTTATTGCAAGGTACATTTTTCTTGGTCTTGGCCTAAGCATCACACAGTTACATCTGGTGGCTTTGTCATTGCCTAACATTTTCAAGGAACAGTTGCGTGATATTTTCCCTCAGAAGCCAAGATGCCTCAAAACAACACAAATAACTTCTGCTACATTTGCAGCGAGGTTAAATTTGCATCTCAAATGTGCAGTATGACAGCAGTGATAAAAAAGGCATACCACCCATATTTTGGATGCAAAATACGGGATCAGGACAAGAGTTGGGATCCTCTTTATTGTTGCATTACATGTACAACTTATCTGCGTCATTGGGTAAACAAAAAGAAAGCCCATGCCTTTAGCAGTCCCAATGGTGTGGAGGGAACCCACCAATCATAGTAGCGACTGCTATTTTTGCATGTTTCCCCCAATTTCCAAAGGGATCTCGGGAAAAAAAGAAGTGGACCATGGAATATCCAAACATTCCATCCGAGCTGCATTCTGTACCCCATGGTGAGGGCTTGCCAATTCCAGATCCACCAGAATCCTATTCTCTAGACTCAGATAAGGACGATGAGCAGGATGCAGCTGATCCGGGACCAACAATCAGCAGACCCGAACTTAAGCCCGCCATATGATCTTCCTGAACCACATCTAATTTCACTAAATGACCTGGTCAGGGATTTGGAATTGCCTAAGAGTAAAGCATAGCTACTGGGTTCCAGATTACAACAATGGAACCTCTTGCAGTGTGATATCAGCAAAAATGGAGAGTTATGTTACTGGTAGCAATAAAAAGAAACAATTATAACGATTGGTGTGGCAGGATTCGCATTGCTATATCACAGTTTGCAGAAAAGTTATGGAGCATAAATCGCACATCCCCTTCGTAATTTTAAATTAATTTGATGCAATTTGCCAATACTTAGGACTTAATTTTCCTTTATTAGTGCCTCAATTCTGGTAACATTTAGCTACTTTCATTTCCGAGACTTTCTCCTTGTAGATCAGTGAGATCTAGCAGGGAAGAACAAGGTGAGCTGCGCAGAGCTTAGTTGCTCAGCTGTGAACTTTGAGAATAAGTAGTTGCACAGAGCCCACAGGGCTTGTTTTTAAATTGTAGGATATTTTCAGACAGGGAGAATCCACAAAGCATGTTTTAAATTGGATGTAACAAGCCTTATTCGCTTGCTAGCATTAAATGAACAAAGGTAGTATATCCAGCTTTCAAAACACAATCACCCCACCATGGCATCATCACTGAGGGAAAAAAACGCCAAAAATAAATCCTAGCCTGTCTAGGTCCTATCATGCAGTCAAGTCACTCTCTATCAAGAAGTTTGACCTTGTGTCCAGTGTCATAAAGCATATGTTTTGGGTTTTTTTTTTTTTTGTTGCTCATAATTGCTGCCACCATATTAAGGGTTTTTTTTTTTTTTTTAAAGGAACAGGGACTGCTCACTTTGCAAAATTAATGTTCACTTAGCTTTGCCTTATTCTTCAAGCTATGATCAATTCAATGAACTGTGCGTGAGTACAAATCTTGTTTTTCCTGTTTAATTCTTTCACACCTGATTAGAATTTCAAAGTGAACGAAGGTACAGTGCATCCAGAAAGTATTCACAGTGCTTAACTTTTGCCACATTTTGTTATGTTACAGCCTTATTCCAAAATGGGATAAAATAATTTTTTTCCTCCACATTCTACAAATACTCCATAATGACAATGTGAAAGAAGTTCGTTTTGAAATCTTTGCAATTTATTACAAATACAAAATGAAAAAAAAAACACATGTACATAAGTATTCACAGCCTTTGCTCAATACTTTGTTGAAGCACCTATAGCACCAATTACAGCCTCATGTTGTTTTGAGTATGATGCTACAAACTTGGCACATATATTTTTGGGCAATTTCTCCCATTGTTCTTTGCAGTACCTCTCAAGCTCCATCAGGTTGGATGGGGGGCGTTGGTGCACAGCCATTTTCAGATCTCTCCAGAGATGTTCAATCGGGTTCAAGTCTGGGCTCTGGCTGGGCCACTCCAGGACATTCACAGAGCTCACCCATAACCACTCTTTTGTTATGTTGGCCGTGTGCTTAGGTTGTTCTGTTGAAAGGTGAACTGTCGCCCCAGTCTAAGGTCTAGAGCGCTCTAGAACAGGTTTTCATCAAGGATGTCTCTGTACATTGCTGCATTCATCTTTTCTTTGATACTTACTAGTCTCCCAGTTCCTGCCACTGAAAAACCTCCCCACAGCATGATGCTGCCACCATGCTTCACTGTAGGGATGGCATTGGCCAGGTGGTGAGCGGTGCCTGGTTTCCTCCAGACATGACGCTTGGCATTCAGGCCAAAGCATTCAATCTTTGTTTCATTAGACCAGAGAGTTTTGTTTCTCATGATCTGAAAGTCCCTCAGGTGCCTTTTGGCAAACTCTAGGCGGGCTGCCATTTGCCTTTTACTGAGGAGTGGCTTCTGTCTGGCCACTCTACCATACAGGCCTGATTAGTGGAGTGCTGCAGAGATGGTCGTTCTTCTGGAAGGTTCTCCTCTCTCTACAGAGGAACGCTGGAGCTCTTTCAGAGTGACCATCGGGTGCTTGGTTACTTCCCTTGCTAAGGCCCTTCTCCCTCGATTGCTCATTTTGGCCAGGCTGCCCGCTCTAGGAAGATTATTGGTGGTTCCAAACTTCTTTCATTTACAGATGATGGAGGCCACTGTGCTCATTGGGACCTTCAATGCTGCAGACATTTTTCTGTACCCTTCCTCAGATCTTTGCCTTGATACAATCCTGTCTCGGAGGTCTACAGACAATTCCTTCGACTCATGGTTTGGTTTGTGTTCTGACATGCACTATTAACTGTGGGACCGTATATAGACAGGTTTATGCCTTTCCTAATCATGTCCAATCAACTGAACTTCCTGCAGGTGGACTCCAATCAAGTTGTGGAAATATCTCAAAGATGATCATTGGGAACAGGATGCACCAGAGCTCAATTTTGAGTGTCATGGCAAAGGCTGTGAATACTTATGTCCATGTGTTTATTTTTTTTATTTTTAATTAATTGCAAAGATTTCAAAACAAACTTCTTTCACATTGTCATCATGGGGTATTGTTTGTAGAATGTTGAGGGAAAAAAATGAATTTAATCCATTTTGGAATAAAGCTGTAACATAACAAAATGTGGCAAAAGTTAAGTGCTGTGAATACTTATTGGATGCACTGTAGGTGAACAGTCTTTGCTCCTTTTGTGAAAAAAATAAACAAACCCTATATTACTCACTGCAGACTAGCAAAGCCTGAAATCTTGCACCAGGATTGAGAGACTCCTTGTGAAGACAGTCACTTCTGCTATAAATGATAACTGCAGAAGAATCATAATAAGTCCTAATTAGACCAATTTATCAGGCGCTTAATAAGGCAGATAGCTTTTGCACAGTTAAACTAGCTATACACACAAAAAGTATTAAAAATCCTTGTACAGTTCTCTATCAACTGTAATAATTTGTGTGCTGGTCAGTGTATTCTTATGGTGGGAAGTCTCTTGTCAGAATAAAATGACATGTTGAGAGGATTCTCCCCATCCGCCTAGAATGTTTGGATGAGTGAATCACATCGTTTTTTCTTTTTGTGTTCATTCCGCTCGTTGAATGAAAAAAACTGACACATTTAATGCCAAATCACTTATACCGTAAGCACCAGAATAAAAAGGGCTCTTGAGGAATTGGACCACTCATATCTATGTATTGGAGTTAAATATCACTTGAAGCACCCAGAGCAGCCAAAGCTATACTCTTAGGTAGTCTTTAAAACCTTATGGGTGCCTACACTTTAGAGCTCATTCATACTAGGTATGATGGGCCTGCACAGGCCAGCTAAGTAAACAGTGTGAGACTGGTGCATCAGTATTGATGTCATCCTACCGCAGCTGCTGGTGTGAATCTTATCTTTGATTTACTTGCAATCAACATGCCTAAAGTACCAATTCAGTTTGCAGTACTCTTTTATGACAAGGCATATTTCAATGACAGCCCTGATGATCATTTTTCAGTATCTTCTGCACATTTCGGTTCCCATGTTTTTAAGTGAAAGCTTTCAGGGCCATTTTAATAGGATTCTGTATGTAACAGGAGACATGTTTTGCAGACTGTAACCTTTTACCCTTGCATAAACAGCAAGCAGAAGTGTCAAATAACGGTGTTTCATTTGTGTATCTATAAGAAGCTAGATATCTGATCTAACAGAGAGAAACATAGATTTGGAAAATAAATGTGATGGACGTTTTCTTGTGCCTTCAAAACATGCAATATGGAGAGCTATTAAGCTAGAATGGTACATAAGGTTTTGCTAAATGTTGTTAGGAGGAGAGCAGTGATGGGGCTTAAATTTCTCACTCTTTCCTTCAATCAATATGAGAGGCAAAGTTTCATCTCTGGGGCCACTAATGGCAGGAATTGCTGGAGCCAGCAAATGAGTAATGCTAGACCTCTGATTAGATGATGAGGCCATCAAGAACCTCATGTTACACTGAGCTTTAGTCTCATGAACTCCAGCAAAAACCAAAGGGTAAAGGAAGCAGTGTAGCCTTTTCTTTGCTTGGTCTTTAACAAAAGGAGTACAAAACAAACCAGCATGATAGAACACTTGGATTCCAAAATGAGTCTTGAGGAATTTGTCTTGAACCTAGGACTTTCCATATGGTGACAAATTTTGCAAGCTGTCCTTCAGGAAGAAGTCTGAAGTCAGACCCCCATGGAGGATTCCTGCCAAGGAAAGACTTTTCTGTAGTGTCCTGCTGACCAATATTCATCCCAGACAGAAGCAGACTAATAACTTCCTTATGGGCCAGCCAGACAGAATGGAAGGACTTGGGCATGAAAACAGCAGGTAAGTCGAGATTGCAGCACTTCAATCAGCTGTATGTTGTAAATGACTCTAATCAGTTTCAGATGCCAAATCTCACTACAAGAGTACAAAGCTTTACTTGAGGATATAAAGCAAAAAAAAAAAGAAAAAAAAAAAAAGCTCATATATTCTGAAAATTGATTTTTAATTTAGGTGGTAGTCATGCTGCATTTAATAATCTGTTTATTTCCTATCGTAATTTTAAAATCATGGGATCGAACTTATAATGTTGATTGGTGGAAAAACACATTTTAATTTACTTTAATTTTTTTCAGTACTAATTTTCAAGACATACAGAAACTTCAGTTTAGTTTATAAAAGTAATGAACTCTATACTCAGAAAATATCTTAAAGTAGGACTCGGATCATTTTATACCTAAAGTAGGATTCGGAACATATTACACCATTGGTAACTCAACCCTTATACTGAATATTCTATAAATGTTATATCGAAAGCAATTTGGGTCCAGTGTAAAGATGTTGTTCATTCCATTCATGGTTTAGGATAAAAGAAATGGTAAACTGCAACTGCTGCAACTTAGGCATATGTCATGGTTCCAAGGCAGTGGGGAAATGTGCCCTACAGTAACCAATTACAAAAGTGATCTCTCAACCAGGTTGCCATAATTTACTGCAAACTATTGTAGTTACAATACATTACTGAAGACCAGTTAGGAGAAGTAGCAAGATAACCAGAACATTGTGGATAAACAGATCCTGAAGTAAGTGTTGAGAAAATGAGACTAATCTATATTTGCAAGTATTTGACGGCAGAGTGAAGTTACGAACTTCATTTCATTTCCAGAGATTAACAAAAAAAAGGTCTTGTAGGTTTGTCTTAAGATTTTCAGACTCATTGCTTGACAATGAACAGTAAAAGTTGAACCATCTTGATTTGCACATATTTTGGATCCCACCAAGAACACAATTCTGCATGCATTTTTCAAGGGTTGATACTGTGTATTTCAGTGTCTCCCAAGGCCAAAAACAATTTAGGTTAATCAGCTTCTGACCCAATTGGAACTACGTTTGTCTGAACACACAAACATACAAATACTGGATTGTAACCTTTGTTGCTGAGATTTTTGCTATGTACCATTTTATTATGCTGCATAATACAGTATGTTGTTGCTGCATAAATACATATAATTACTTAGTTCTGTATAATTATACAAACCATCTTTATTCCTGGCAACAAAAGCTGATTGAGGAGAATGGTATAGCACATAAGTAATAAAAATTCAAAAGGCATGACCTTGCTAAAACACACCTGTCTTCACCAGGCACACTGTGGTCTACCTGAGCAGCACAATTTTAAAGAGCCTATGTATAACTATTTAAAAGACCAACATACTACCATTTTTTTCAAGATGTTGTTAACTCTAAAATATAACTGAATTTAATCAAAGAGCAGCACAAAGTTATATCTTCTGACTAGCAAGCATTATACTCCACACCAACAAATGGGTGGTGGCATCAACCAGAGTTCACGCCATTACCGATACAGAAACTCCAAAAATGTCTGATATGTTGTTCTGGATGCTTGTTACCAGTCAATAGAAAAGAAAAACTGAAATCTTTTGGCAATTGACAGCTCATTCTGCTAATTTAGTTGGTTTGACTTTGCATCACTTGTGTGGCTTTGAGTTATAGGGCTTGTAACCATGGGCAAATGCTGCCTGCTTTCAGGTGCATTCAACTTGCATTTGAGATCAGTCTGAAATTTATGTGAGGCATTTCTCTCCTTGTTCTAAGCTGCTTCTGACCTCCTCCTCAGCTGCTTCTGCTAGTGTATTCTATCGACTTGTATGGAGATAAAAGCGGCTTTGATATGTAAAAGGCCTGCATGCATGAGCATTAAAGAAGAAAACTAAACTAAAACAAAGCCAGGCCTCACAGGGTTGTCCCTTTTTTCTTTTTTTAACATTTATAGAGATTTTGTAAATGAGTGTCCATATGTCACCCTTGGTGGGCTGGCTTTAATCAGCAAAGTTGGACTGGCTACTGACTGCTTTTGGGTAAACTGAATTCAAAGTATTTTTTGACCCGCAAGTCCCTATATTTAGCTTCCAAAAATATAGGAACATTTACTACTTTGCCTGATCCCAAAAACAAACACAGAAAAAAACATCAAATGCTGGTGCACACAAGTAGAGCACTATTCACTAGGTTTAACAAACCATATTAGTAGCAAGCAGGAACTCCACTCTACACTGTATTAATCACAGCATAATCTAAAGCTGGCCATACATGGATCAAAATATAATGTGTCTAGCTCCCTCTACAAAAGCCAGTTTTTAGACTGGCTTCTGATGAACGGTCCTGCTGAAAAACCAGCATTCGATCAGTGCGTGCAACCAATGGGATGCAGTGCTGATCAGTGTATTCTGATGGCATATGAGTCCTGCTGTCAGAATACAAAGACAGAGTGGGGATGATTTCCCCATCCACATGGAAGGTGTGGATGGGCAAATCTTTCTTTTTTTTTTTTGTTTGGCTGGCTGAATGAAAAAAAAAAAATGAGCCATGTATGGCCAGCTTAAGGGTGATGGGCACCCAGGCAGATAATTTGCTGACCATAGACTGCCCATATCTTAGGAGGGCCTTTTAGTTGTGTGGAGAAAGAAAAAGATTCATTGTTTTTAATCTGATAGCTGCAAACAAGTGTTGATTTTCTTTCCAATGCAAGTGCTGCTGAGATGATTTTATCAGCTACTCGACATGTTTTTAGCTTTTGAGTCATCCTTCAAAAAATATTCACTGTACTTAACAAGGTAAACACACAAGTCTGTATGCCTCCACACTAACTAACCTAGGTTCTGAGGCTTATAGAAGAGAGTAGAAGCAGGGAAAGATCCCTTTCTTGATCCCATTCACTTCTGACACAGAATCCCTGAATGGCTACAGATTGCAAAGGGAACCATGTCACCTCTATGGAATGATCTCTTATTATCTCTTAATAATATTACATAAACACCCTGTATTTTAGCAGCCAATACATTTGTTTTGCTGCCATCACGAATGTCAACATTTTATATGTACAGAATTAAAGAGGACTTACCTGAGAGCAAAGCAGCATAACCAGCTCTACCACTGAGGTACTGGACTTCATACATACAAGTCCTAAGATGGGAATATAAATGGAGATATTTGTTGAGCATTTGATCTGTTGGACCATTTAAAAGACAACACATCTGTATTTTTTCTTTGAAATACTCATAGGCTTTGATGGTTTTTAATAGACACAATTTGGGTGGTAGCCCAAGGACCAAAGCTTTCTATTGGAACTTCTTCATTCTCAAAGTCCCAGATATAGATTAGAACAAATAGAACTAGGATGGCCTAAGAAGCTTGTTGTGTATCCTAATTAACTCAGAGAGGTGTTGCTATTATTTATTGCATGTATATAAAGTTATCAGCCTATACACTTTGTCAAAAAATGCAGACAAGATAGGCCAGCAAAGTAGAAAATCAACAAAACTACCGTTTTCTCTGTTAAGATCTGCTACACACACAAATCACTGAAAAAGAAAAAAAAAACAAAAAACAAATGCCAGTTTATAGTAAAGTGTTTGTAAGCTGTGAGCAGATGCAGAGAGCATAGGAACTTATGAGTTAGCACTGTTTCCTGCTATTGCTGTAGACTACAAAACATTTCTCATGTTAAGATGAAAAGAAGTTTTTTTTTGTAAAGTCTTAACACACTCCCTTTCCTAAGGTGACAATGCAGATCAGTACAGTTGTCACCTAAAGCCAGGAAGTAATAATGGCAGGATTACCATGTTAAAATAAAGGGAAAAAAATCTGAAAAAAAAATTAAAAATAAAAACATAACCACACTTCTAAGCTGCAATATGATCACATATTCTTGTGTTTAGATACACTTTAAAATAAAAAAAACTTGAAATATTTTAGATTCAGACAAATTCCATGCCCTAATCTCACAGCAAATTGGCTCTACCTTTCCTGCTCATTTCCCTTCTTTTTTTTTTCTCGAACATTTCCAGATCCTGGACATCTTTCGGTTTGTCCTGAATCTATATCAGTGACAGGGTGAATTGCTCCTTTTGGTTTTATTGCATCTGTTTCCCCTTCATTGTACTGTGGTTTTCAACTTTCTCTCATAGAGCATAGCTTATAAGTGGTCAGAACCTGTTCTTAATACCCAAGTTTATGCGTTTGCTCTCTGTTCCCTATATTGCTCTCTTCAGAGTTGCAATAACCATTCTACAAGTACAATTTATTTTTTAATATTCAATATGCCACATTCCAAGTATGTTTATCCATGGTATGTTGTAGTTTAAAAACTCTTTAAATATAAAGTTATTGACCCCAAAATATTTTTAATATTTTAAAGTTTCATGCAAAAGTATCTGACGGGGAGAACTGTGCTTTTGTGTACAAATAGGGGGTAACCTTTTAAATATTGAACATACCATATTCCAAGTAGGCCCTCTCCAGCCCCAAATGAGTCCCAGACCACAGAGGAAGGGAGAGGAAGCCCGCACTACCAGGGTCCAGCCAGCAATGAGCCCGGCTAGACAGAATGACACCCACCAACAGAGTCCCATGTCAAGTTACACATGCCTTTGGAATCTTTGTTTAAAAACATGGGCATTTATGCTGTTGTAGTGGCAGCCATAATTTCTGGTGAGTCTTCAATTCGCTGGGAGACAGTGACGGCAATTTTGAGTTGAATTATTTTGCTGCAAGCAAGAGCACTTTATGGTGGTGGATGGACATTATTTTAAAAAACATTTTTTTGCACTATTGGTTTTTGATATCACGGACATTTATTTGTTTTGATATATTTCAGTTTCATTATCATATGTTTGGCACTACACTTTATGTTTTAGTTACTATTTAGGTTTGTATACTCCCTATTGGTGTTAGCTGCTTTACACCCTCAATCAGTGTGGATATTGTTTATTTTACTTTATCATATTCCAAGTATGTTAATCCATGGTATTTTGTTCCGTTACAACTCTTTGAAAAAAAAGTTGTTTGACCCAAAATATTTGTAATATTTTAACGTTTCATGGGAATGGTTCTAAAAGGGAGAACTGTGCTTTTGTATACAAACAGGGGGGCAATACCATATATTAACGGACAGGTAAGTGCTATGATTTTGTTGTGGGTTTATTTAGGTGCCTCATAATTGATTTATAATTTCTATTAACACCATGTCCTGACAATCAGTTGTGTCTAAATTGATTGGTATCTAAATGAAGTGACTTATGGTTTTGCTCAAGCCTGTTGTGAGAAAGGCCAGACAAAATTATTTTAGAAAGACCTATGCTGTCTATTGAATAGAGGCGCTAATGTGCTCAGCCAAGGATTTTAATTTCCAATGGGCGGGACGGATGTCTGTTAAATCTCTATGTCTATAGATCTATCCCGCACCACTATTTTGCCAAAATCTTCTTAAATTATCAAACAGAAAGTATATGTTCTCTGACACAGAGGCATTTGTTCATTTATTAATAGGCGTTCTTTAAAATGATCATTCTTGAGAAGTGTGTTAAGGACAGGGACTGAAAAGGTGTTATCTACATAGTTGTAGTAAATCTCATGAAACACATGGACATTTCATTCTGTTCATTTACTATTGATATGAAAAGTATCATTTCAAAATGGTGAGCTATGCCCGCAGTAAAAAATATAATTTTACCATGAGTATTTTTCAGTTTTACCCATATTTTATGTTCTAAACCTGTCCACTATTTTAGACTTTTACAAAAAAAAGTCTCAAAAAGGGCTATTAATTTACAATTCACATACCTATATGGTATAGCCCTTCAAGTGACTGCTGGCTTATAAATGGAGCATAATTGTAGGAGCATATTTGTTTAACTGTAATCTACCAACATGTGGCATCCCCCTCATCCTGTCAATTCACATGTAAAATATTACAATGAAAGATATATTATTAAACAATAAGCTTAGTAGCAATACAAAAAAAATTTGGTATATAAATTGGAAATCTACAAAACAAATTAGGACACTATAGCCAAAATATTAAAAAGTTACATTGTATGCATTGTGCAATAGAGCTGTTAATTCAATTCAACTATATTAGCATATCAGAAACTAAGATATTTGCCATTTTTGTCACTTAGCCTCACTTTATTGCTCCATGTTAAGCAACAGAAGGCAACAAAACAACAATTTTCTTGTATGGAATTGCTGGGTAGTAAACCAGCTATGTTGGGATATAGTGCTCTCTGATGTTCCACATTAGTTTTGAATATCTGTTGTTCTGATATTCTCTAAAAATGTATGATATTCCTACATGACTCAAACCCTCCGCCCCCCCCCCTCAAGAACCAGTTATATATTATGTGCATGGAGGGGCCATGTTTCTGATATGGGCTGCAGGTGGCTATTCATACATGTTTACATACAATCTATAATATTTACATACGCTTATAACATGGAAATATTCAGAGTATGTATGATTTTTGCTGCCAGTTTATGGTCCCATCAAGTGTGATTTATTGGTGTTCAGAGAATGGAAGATGACATCACCAGGGTTAGCCAGGAGATCTGCAATTTCTGAAACCTCTCAAACTGGCATTTTTTATGCAAAATAAAACTTGACAAGTTTACTTTAAAAAGTAAGTTTAACATACATATGGAAACACAATGCAAGAATGATGTTTCCTTATACAATGCATGGAAGAGAAATACAGAGAAACAGAAAGAATTACAGTTCATGGCCATAAAACACTATATGAAGAAAAAAGTGGAAAATGAAAAATGTTATATGCGGTTAATCCATAGCTATCGGATTAGATTGTTGTCAGGTCGAACATGGGTAACTGTACTTTGCCTATATAAATAAATCTCTAGAGGAGTAATCAATCATCTGTATTAGGTAAATTGTTTTAACGCATACAAAAAATACGTTTGGGTGTTTGTATAGTCATATGATTATATAGCGTGGCTTCAAGGCTTAACAAATATACACAAACCATGCAACAATTTCAATCTGCTAAGCATGCAGGCAAGTGAAAAGCACTTTTATTTTATTTTATGGTAGAGATAAGGCATATCCTCTAGATGTTAGAGGAAGAAAAGCATGCAATCAGAATTGCTCAGCTGACATTGTTTATGGTTCATCATTAATACCATTAAATCATTTTACATTTTAATGCCTGGAGTAAACACACAGGAATTTTTTTCATGTTTTGTGACTGCTAGTTTGCCATTGAGAACTTAATCATTCTTTTGGATAAATGCTGGTGGCAGCAAAATTTTGTTTACCCAGGATTTGCAACTTTTTCTAACTGAATACATTTAGAAAAATGTTTGAATATTGGGTGAAACAAATCTAAATGGAACCCTTAATGTGCTTCGGCCATTCAGAAAAATCTAGGTTTCAGTGAGCTTATGAAAAGGCACCTGGCTAGATGTTACTAGACGTTAACAGGAGGTAGCTAACAAAAATAAATTCCACTATCTGCGCTCAGACCCTTCTAAATATTGCAGCAGCTAGCAAAATTTGTTGACCACAAATCAAATTGGCATTAGCATTCATGCAGCGCTAAAAATAAACAGTATAAAATGTCCATACAAAAGAAAGTACAAAGAAATAAATACAGTATATTAAAAAACATCTTAAGGCTCCATGCACATACATATATACATACATACATATATATAAGCCCCAGAAATGCTAGAATAAAAAATCTGTCTGAAAAACACTAATAGCATTTTTGTGCCAGCTTATAGTAGTGTTTTTTGTTTTAATAACGTTTTTTACAGTACATGCAGAAAAAAAAGCTAGAAAAAAGTCTGAGTAGCATTTGAGTAGAGTTTTGGAGTAGTAGTTTTCTGCCAGAAAAAAGCTCACAATACTCTACAAACACAATTTTTTTCTGCTTTTAAACGCTGAAGTTTGAAAAACACTACTAGCCTAAAATAGTGTGCACGGACACATATAGTAACACTATTTAGCTTCTAGGAGCAGGAAAAAAAAATGCTGATAACAGCTTCTAGGAGCTTAAGAAATGCTAGTGTTTATGAAGCCTAAAAAGCACAGTTCATCACTCTATAATCTGAGGGTCAACATTGTCCGGTAAGCGGTTTGGCTCTTTCACTGTGGGTGCAGTGTGGATCCCTCTATGCACAGTAGACAGAGTTTGGACTTTCTTGGAGATATTCATTTCGTTGTATTTTCTTTTGTATGGACATGTATAGTTTTTATTTGGACATTTTACCTGTTTATTTTGAATGCTTATAACAGAAGATATATGCCAAAGCCCAATATCTAGAGATTGTATCTTAAAGAAATCTAAAAACTTTCTAAAAAGACTCTAAGCCCTGGTTCACACAGAATGCGACTTTGAAATAATTCAAAGCCCCACGTCAGTGCGATTTTAGGTGCAATTTGCCTGATATCTGTACAACTTAATGCACAGATGTTTATGCAAGTCGCACCTTAAATTGCAAAACATAATGCAGGAATCTTTTTTTTTTTCAGATCGGCATGGCACTGGAAAGTTGTAGTGGCACCAATTTGAATGGTTCCATTGCCGACAATAGGGTGCGACTTGTCATGTGATTTGGAACTGTCAAATCGCATGACAAGTCACACCGGTGTGAACCAGGTCTTAAGCTCCTATTAACAGGTTAGCTTTAGAAAGCGGTTTATCATAAAATAAAATCAGGATTAAAAATAAAACCACATTATAAACATTAATTAAAACAAAAATGATTTGTACATATCTAGCAATATCAATTTTATTACAAATTACAGATGCACTTTTTTAAAAAGATAAATAATAGTTTAAAATACACTAGGATAAGCATTACTTAATTTACATAATTCGAAAATACTAATGTTTAGGTGATTTAGAAATTAGGGATTGTGAATTGCTTACACAATTACAAAGGAAACTACAGCTATGAAAAAGTACTACACATCCGATACCAGTTATAAAAGTCTCTTGTAGCTAGTCATCACAAGGAGACATTTAAAGCAATATTAAAGTCCCTATGACCTTGCATTTTACTACCTCAACTAAGAACTGAGGGCTTGACCTCTACAAGTCTGGGAGAACTGATGTATAGAGGGTAATTATGTTTAAAAGGATTTCATGTCCATTGGTTTTCTTCTGTAACTTGGAATATGTTAATTATCAGTTCCTTCCAGCTTAGTGTCGTCAAGGAAAAAGTACAGAGACAGAGACGAATATATGTTTTTTTTTTCACATGTTATATTAAAACAAGAGCTTCCACACTTACTATGTACTTCCTGTCCTGTTAAATACAAAAGGGACATAAATTGAATGTAACCTTTCTATTCCACTGGGGGCTGCCATATTATTTTTTTTAGAGTCCCCTTTGGCGCTGAAGTTAAAGAGGGTTAAAAAAAAAAGTTCCCTATGAAATAAGAGCAAGGTTTTGATCTGTTTTATTTTTATTGCTCCAATATGTGCAGAAGTCTAGCAGGATACCACAGCCATTCCGTCTGGTCTTTATCAAGGTCTGTCTACATTTTACTCATTGTGATTTCCCCATTGCAACCAGCAGAAATCCCTCTCACAAATGGTATCAATTGGGATGCAAGAACAGAAAGTTAAATTGTAATGTTTTGTTTGCTTGGATTAATTTAGAAAAAGAAACTTTAAAATTGGTCTAATTTGTGGAGCCTGCACTTGCCTGCATGCTTCCAATGAAAGAGGTAACTGAAAAAGAAAATTGTTTCCTAGTGTGTACATACAGACACATATCTGTGGGTAAGCTCACAAGCAAAAAACAAGCATACACACTTACATAATGAAATGGACAAATAGAGACATAAGCAGTCATACATTTTACCATACAAATGCATACTTTCACATACTGCAAACACTATCCTCCCCCCTCCAGACTAGCAAGCACTCACACCCTCATATCAGTATCCGCTGGCACAGCAAACAACAGCTGAGATGAGCTTCGGTAACCTTCTGCCTTTACCCTCATGTATGTTGGACCATGCTCATGACCTACCACTCTTTCCACAAACTACCGAGAACCTAATCCACAAATACCACAGCAGAAATACGGTTAAAAGAATAATCACACTTTAAAACAGATGCACCCATATACAGAAAGCCAAATAAAAAGTGAGTTTCAGGCTTACCTAAAAATGGCCTACATAATAGGAAAGCCATATAAACATGCCCTGGCTAGGACAGTTAAGAAGCACTGATGTATAAACAAAATTAATATTTAACATCTAAATTATTAGTGTTTGTTTTAGGCAATATTTAAATCTGTAGCATAATGCTACGGAATCTGCTAGATTTCCTGGGAACTCACATTCCCAAACTTTTCATTTCCAGAAGCTCTAAAAAGCATAGGTGTCACAAGTGAGGTAATTTCATTGTGGTTTAGCAAAGTTTTTTTGTAAATATGTGCAATCTTATTTTGCAACATGTTTGTATTCTATTTGATGAAGGTATTGCAATTATAGCATATGACTGGATGTATTATTTTCAGTTACAAATAGGTGTTAGCTTTAAAGGAGAACTTCACCTTCATTTAAAAAAATAATATAACATAGAATTGCTACGCAAGACAATTATCTTATCATTTCAATTTGCAGCTGCTGTCATTTTCTAATAAATGTCAAAAATTCAGAGCATTATGGCAACCTACAGCATTCTATATACCATTAGCTTCTGTGATTGGATTACTGTTTTTTTTTCAGATGTCTGAACTAAGTAAAACTTTTGGGCATCCCTTACAGTAGGAATTTCATTTTTGTGGCTATACTCCCTAAGGATTACCTGAAGACACTGTAACTTTCCTCGTTAGAACAAGTGTACCAAGTTGATATAAAGAAATCCAGACATTACTATTCAGGAATCAGTCTGGAAAGCTGGAAAAGCCAGCTATAGAGGTTTCCTTTTATCAAGCAGTGGTAAATGGCCACTACTCAGTTCATTGGCATTCTCAGAGGAGAGAGTTCTCCTCTGAATGCCTTTTTATGAAGCGGTGTAGATCACTTCTCCGAATGAAGGGAGAAGCGATCTACAAACGCTTTGAACGCTGGAAAACGGTTGCTGTTACTGTAATCTCACGAGATTACAGTAAGAGATCAGTCAAACACCATTTACTAAGCAGCAGTAAATTGCTTCATTCTCCACCTGTGGGCTGTGGAGGGAGAACACAGATCGCTAGTGAAGGGCTGACATTGCTCCTACATATACTGGCTATTTGTGTGCTGAGATGATCAGCGGAGAACATGTTCTCCACTGATCATCTCTGTTTCCTAAACCACTAATGATCTGAGATCAGCAACGATCCTTATGATTGGCGCTGATCTCTGTTTCAAAAAAGGACACCATAGTCAAAACAGAAAAAAGGTATGAATATTCCACAATATTTGTTAAAATCCCTGCAATGTACATTATTCACCCAAAGGGTGTTTTTCTCAACAAAAGTGGAGTTACTCTTTATTATTATACAGTATTTATATAGCGCCAAAAGGTTTGCTCAGCGCTGTACATTATAGTGGGGGACAGTACAAGAGACAATACAGTAACAAAACAATACACGAGGGGTTCAATGTTTAGGTTACAATTTAATGTTAGTAAAGGCTCATAACCATAATTCTTAAAAATGCTGCATCCTCCCCTCCTTCTTCCTGTCCTAGCCTGTACAAAAAAACAAAAAACAAAACAAAAACAACAGTGTATATATCTTTCTTAATTTGGTCTGGTCATGTGTTCCAGCTCCCATGTGTAAGGGAGCGATCAGCTACGGTTAGAATTCTTGGAGGTATGACAGCACTTATGCATTGAGCAAATGACTGCCTATTGGGCTATATTGTCATAAATATTACCCATCAGGGCATTTAGCAAGAGCGTTGTTTTTACCAATGGGAATGTACAAAAAGTGGTAACTAGTGGGAACAAGTAATCATATCATCTATCAACTAAAATCTTATTGATTGATGTGCTTAGCACTTTGAACATCATTACTGCTATGTGCCCTAATTTACTGAGTGACATTTGTTTATTTATTGTTTTAAAAACTTTAGTATTTATTCATTTTGTGCATACTAATACAGCATGTGTCCACTCTAATATATGTAGTACGATTTTGCTCAGTGTGAGGAAACCCATATCGCCCACAAGATACACTTCATAAAAGATATTTTATTAATAAAGATTAGTATCACATACAGAAGGGTACACCAACATGCAAACATTGGTTTGTGTACCCTCCTGTGCCTGATAGTAATATATAATAATAAAGTATTTTTATAATGTACTGTATATATTCTGGGAGAGCCTGTAAGCAATATATAATTTCTAATGCATTATCTATTGGCTCAGGTGATTTTCATTATACCTTGTCTTGAAAAGTCAGTTTATATTCTTTAAAACTTGCTTTATTTATTTTTAGTAGACGTAAGTAAATTGGAAAAAAAAAGACAAAAGATCACACATACTAAACTAAGTCAGTATTGGTGGTGACTGCTGCCTTCTGTGGTGCCCTGTATATGGTTATATTATACACAGTTTATTTAATAACCAACTATTTCCAAGTGTCTGCAACAGTTTTCACATTGGACCTTCAAGTTTAAATGAGCATATTTATCAAAGCAGAGTCATTCATTTGTGCAAATGGACGAACACCCAGTTTTCCAGGAAATTTCCCCATATTAGGGAAAATAAATATTTAGCTAAATTAGCAATACAGAGGGGTGGAACAGGGATATTACATTTTATTCTGTACTTTGTAGGACACTAAAATTATGATTCTGGCACAAAGCATTGTAAAGTTATTTTTTTTTCTATTTTACGCTTTTTTAAAAGTTAAATTTGTAAATATATGTTAAAGGTGTAAACTATTAACAAACAAAAACAAAAAAAAGTTTAAATATTAATAGAAAAAAAATCAGCAGGAAAATAATAATTGAATGGAGAAGGAGAATAAGGAGTTTATTAGGGCTGATTAGAGTAAACTAAGGGTTAATAAGGAGTTAAACAGAGGAACATTTAATTTAATTACTCCTTTGATCTGTAGATGAATAAACAGAAAGATTCAAAATGAAACAATGTTTCTTTGTATGTTTCTGTGTAGAGCAATGGTGTTGATAAACATTGCCAGACTTTTTTTTTTTTTTTTTACCAGCTAAGGTGTCAGTTTATGAACCAGCAGTAATAGATCGCTGCTCAGTTCTCCGGCATTCTCGGAGAACGCAGTTCTCCTGTGAATGCCGTTTATGAAGCATATGTAGATCAGTTCTCCAAACGAAGGGAGAACGGTCTACAAACGCTGGAAAACGGCTGATTTTACTATAATCTCACGAGATTACAGTAAAAGATCAGTTTACTAAGCAGAGGTAAATTATCTCTGCTTAGTTTGCGGTCCCTCCGATTCTCCAGCTCTGGGCTGGAGAATCTGGAGGGAGAACACAGATCTCCAGAGAAGGGCTGAACATATTCTCCTGGGTGTCATAAACTGTGAATGACCAGAGAATAGCTGTGATCCTCTGAATCGCAGCTATTCTGTGTGTCATAAACGGACACCTAAAGCTGAACTTTCTCTGTGTACTCCGTAATGCTGCTTTGATTTATCAGAGCTGAATTACCCAGTACTGGGACAGGGGAGGTCCTGGCAGCAGGGCAGAAGGACTGGAAGTGTTACACAAGCCCTGTGTACAATGATGACATTTTTGGGCATATCTAACATGCTTAGAGTCTGCAACTACCTGGAGACGTGCTAAGTGTAGAAACGAAAAAAAACTCACTTTCATTTCTCAGCTCAATGGCATTCACTTACTGAATTGATCTAATATAGGTGTCCTTTTATGAAACAGATCAGTGGCGATCCTAGGGATTGTTGCTGATCTCAGATCATTAGTGGTTTAGGAGACAGAGGTGATCAGCAGAGAACATGTTCTCCGCTGATCATCTCAGCACACAGACTGCCAGTGTATGAAGGAGCGATGTCAGCCCTTCACTGGAGATCTGTGTTCTCCCTCCAGATTCTCCAGAGCCCAGAGTTGGAGAATCGGGGGAACCGCAAACAAAGCAGAGATAATTTACCGCTGCTTAGTAAACGGTGTTTGATTGATCTCTTACTGTAATCTCACGAGATTATAGTAACAGCAGCCGTTTTCTAGTGTTCAAAGCGTTTGTAGATCGCTTCTCTCTTCATTCGGAGAAGCGATCTACACTGCTTCATAAAAAGGCATTCAGAAGAGAACTCAGTTCCTTTACAAACAATGGAACAAAGAGGCTCTATTACTGGGTTCATTTGCTTCATCTGATCAACAATATTTTACATTTAAAATACAGTAAGATAGCACCTCAAACTTCACAGTTGTGGTAATAATCTATTAACTTCTAATCTATCAATATGAAACAAAATTTGACGCTCTGTAGCTAGCATCAGGACTGCAGAAGCACTGCTATGCTATTAAGCTGAAGTATACAAAATGTATATTACATTTAAACACATCACTTTAAAAAGCAAAAAGTATATAACTGTAGAATAACACACACACACTTTTTTTTCTCAGAAAATAGGTGCAGCTACTCCCCTCTTCTGAGCCACTCCTTGTCTCTGCACCCTACCTACCTCCAAGCACCGCCCCTTCCAACACTCATCCATCTCCCAGTATCGTCCCTTTTAGAGAAAACAGCACCAAGTAACCTTTTGTAAAACTTGCCAAGTAATTTGTATGGAATGTGTTAATAAGAAGAGAAGCAGTTCCCTGCAACTAGCAAAATAGCCCCCCCCAGCAATAATAACCCCCCCACAACAATAGATCTCTCCAGCAACAATAGACCCCCTGCAACAAAATACTCCCATTGCAACAATATATCCACCCCAGGAACAATAGACCCCACCAGCAACAAAGGATCACTCCCTCAATAGTAGATACCTTCCAACAACATAAGACCCCCTATAGCACCAATAGACCCTTCCCTCAACAACAGATACCCCCCCAAACAACAATAAATCCTCCAGAAGCCAGCTTCAATAGACCCCCCTGCACACCCCAGGACTCCTTGTCATTCAATGGAGGATGTGCTGGAATATTTCAGTGAACAAACAGTTTCTTGGGAAGAAATCTTGATCAGTGCAAAACCAGGGCTATTTCCACGGACAACACACTTTACATTACCATCTGCGGTAACTGGCGGTGAGACATTGCCATTTTCTACACATCGTACTCTTTTTGGCTTTAAATCCTCAGCAAGTGCTTATTTTACTCAGATTGCAAAGATAGAGGCTTCTCCTGTGCGGCAGATACTAATTGTAATCACACAAGAAAGACTTGTCTAACATTTTTGCCGAGTGGAGTAATGCTGAAGACTAACTTCCACTAAATGCACCCAGCCATTCAAGCACATTAAACTGTAAGGTCAGTCTCCCAATGTGCATTTAAAAATAGCACAGTTTACATCACATGAATGCAGACACATATGTATGAACACACCCATAAATTTCAGCCCAAGCTACAGCTAAATGACATTTTTTGGATTCCCAATTGTCATGCCACCCTGTCAAGAATCCTTTATTTAGCAGGATGAAAAGCAGATATAGCCTGACCCACTGACAAATTACATGTAGAATAAAGTGTTTTATGCTGTAATACGTCTTTTTTCTGGACATAATAAGATAGGTGCTTAGGGAAGGTACTGGTATTTGCAATAAAAAATAACGACACGTATTCATAAATCACAGCTTACTGCTCAGTCTAAGCTCTGAAATTCTTTGGAAAGGGGAAAAGTTAACTGCAATATTGGAATTGATGTACTTGAGGAAGGAAGCACGCCATGCTCTACATTTTTCATAAAGTGTTACATGTGCAGACACATATCAGGGCTAAAGCTTCCATTCTTTTTACAAACACAGAAAAATAAAGCAGTAAGGCATGTCTTTATAGGAACCTGAGGCTGCCATTTCTAACCTCTCCCTTCAGAAAATACTAGGCTCCTGGCTGTCATTCTCAGCTCATGGCTTCAGTAATTTACCCAGAACAAGCAATGAACATTCCCATTGCACACCAGATGGGTATCAAACCGTAGCATGGGTTGTATAAAAATGAATGTCAACATTCTATATAACATTAACAGTAATTTATTATAAAATTCCATCACAAAGCAATAAAGGTAGACTTGTCTACAGGAAGTAGTATGCTGATGACCTATTCAATTGATCCAGAATAAAGATGCAGATTTGATACCCAAACCACTTTCCTAATATGCATTCTTGTTTAGGGTCAGGGTCTTAGAAAGTACTACTTTCACAGACAACCAGATATACAGCATTTTCAGAAGATGGTCAGAAACGGTGACTTGGACTTCTTTCAACACAGTAGTAGCCCTTTTACTCTTTTGGGGTCTTGCTCTCGAAAAGAATGATTCAAGTTAAAAATGAAGCTGACACTTAAAATATTTATTCATAATTCATACAATTTTTTTTTATTTCCCAAACAAATGTACCATTTGCAAAAGAGTGAACCAGATATTTTTTATTTTACAAGGTGATTTTAGAAACTAAGCTATACCTGTGAAGCCCTTACTGATCATTATGACCCTAAAGATTTTAAAAGAAAGCAATCTGAAGCTGCCGTCATTGCTGCTTCTCAAATTGCAGCATGAGTGCTTTGAAGGGTTTGTTGGTGCACTAAACTAATAAAGTGCAATATTCTGTGTGTGCTTAAAACATTGCAATATAGTTACCTTCCACCTTCTTTCACTAGTTACCCATTGACCTTTTGACTAACACTGGGTGTCTCACGATCCATGCTGCTTCCCAAACTTTCTGGTTGCAAGTTGAGGCAGTGTGTCTTGCTATGGCTGTCTGTTTGAATGGGTGCACACAGCCCCAGTCAGGAGTGTACACGCACAGATACTCAGCTAAATGAGACACCTGCAAACTGAGGGGGAAAAAGGCATGCTTTTAAAAGGAAGCCAGAATTAAAGTTGATGCAAGTCTGGATTTCCTCAACTGAAGTGAAAAAAAAAATTGGGTTTAGTATCACTTTAGTCAGCAGCAGCGTGCATTCTAGTTATTGACAGGAAAGTTCTAAAATAAGCCATTTCTATAATATGCATCATGTGTATACAGCTTAGTAATAAATACACACATGATGCAGATTATAAATCAGAGATGCCTTACTTTAGAACTTTCCTTTCAATAATCAAAGGGCATGATGCAGCTGATAGATATTCCTTAAGCCAGGGGTGCAAGGGCCAATTAAGCGATTTGGAAACCAGTCACGGGCCACAATGAAATGGTTCAAAATTTCAATTTTTTTTCTTTAAATTTTGAATAGCATGATGAACATTTTCCTCCCACAGCTGCTGAATGCAGGCAGTTGCAGGAGTAAAATCAAGAGGATCAGTTCCTGTATATGGCAGCCCGCCTGACCAAGTGTAACACAGAATGCGACAAGGAGGTCACATGGGCCCCCTGGAGCATCGGGTGGGATCACCATTACGACCCCTGACACTACATCAGTGGTTGGGGGAGTGTGGTAAAAACATGTCTCAACTATGGGGTTATATCCCCCCACAAAATACAAATGTAAAGGAGGTCTTACTGTATTGAGCCCCCCTAAAAGGCTGCTTTCACACTGATGCACTGTGGGTGCAGCTCAGTGCACCTGCAACTTTCCTGAGGGTTAGCTGCACTTTGCTATAGACTTTTATAATATTTTGAAGGCATAGAGCACATTCTGAATAACTGATATTCCCAATGAACACGTTCCTGGAATTGGCTGTTCGTTGTGAGTGGGTGCTTCATAAATAACTAACTGGAAACCGTAGAATTTCAAAGCTGAAAATAGGTCACAGCACACCAGGGATTCTCTAAGCGGGTCCAAAGCTTTATTCAGTGGTCACAGCATGTTTACAAAGGCAACGTTTTGGAGCCGAGCAGGGCCCCTCCATCAGGCATGTGACCATCACTTACCTAATGAAGGGGTCCTGCGTGGGTCTGAAATGTTGCCTTTGTAAATATGTTGTGACTTCTGAATAATGCTTTGGATCCTTTTGGAGAGTTGTTGATGTGCTGGTGACATATTTTCTGCTGTGCACTTTCTGAAAGCACACCAAAACTCCTGCATTCAGTTTGGGGTGGAGGGCCATATCAAAGGGCTCCGAGGGCCATATCAGAGGGCTCCGAGGGCCATATCAGAGGGCTCCGAGGGCCATATCAGAGGGCTCCGAGGGCCATATCAGAGGGCTCCGAGGGCCATATCAGAGGGCTCAGAGGGCCATATAAGAGGGCTCAGAGGGCCATATCAGAGGGCCATATCAGAGGGCTCAGAGGGCCATATCAGAGGGCTCAGAGGGCCATATCAGAGGGCTCAGAGGGCCATATCAGAGGGCTCCGAGGGCCATATCAGAGGGCTCCGAGGGCCATATCAGAGGGCTCCGAAGGCCATATAGGAGGGCTCCGAGGGCCATATAAGAGGGCTCCGAGGGCCATATAAGAGGGCTCCGAGGGCCATATAAGAGGGCTCCGAGGGCCATATAAGAGGGCTCCGAGGGCCATATAAGAGGGCTCCGAGGGCCATATAAGAGGGCTCCGAGGGCCATATAAGAGGGCTCCGAGGGCCATATAAGAGGGCTCTGAGGGCCATATAAGAGGGCTCTGTGGGCCACACCTGCCTTAAGCCTTTAGGAATATCTATTTAGCCTTAAGGTGGGGAATGGATTCATTCTTTGCATTGAGCCTGCTGGTTGAACAAAAAAATTAAATCAGCTTTAAAATCAGCAGCATGCACTCTAGTAATTTTAAGGAAGGCTTTAAAATGAGGCATCTCTGCTTATCTGCAAGTGTATCTTTCGCATGAAGTATATAGTAGTATAGTTTATTATTATGGTTGCCTGCAGAATGTGCTAGGAAGTTAGGAAGGGAGGACTACCGAACCATGCCAACCACCATCAGTGTCAAGTGTGATCCAGGCACCAGTAGCAGCTGTAACCTGCTAAATCCTTTCCTGCATCACTCTGCTGGGGGGGGACAGCCTTAGCCCTGTGCATCAGAACTTTCATGTAATTGTCTGGAGCCCTGGTACTTGTTGTGATTACTTCACCTGCATTCAAATAAGAAAAAAAAATGCCCCCCGCCCCAGGTTCCCCCTGCTAAACTGATGGGGCACTGGGAATTTAAATTTACTTTCTGGGAGCTGTGGCATGTAGTATTAAAGCCACCTGCGCTCAATGGAAAATAAAAAGTTCATTCACTGCCCCATGCACCCATACACTCCCTATCAGCAGCCATGCGCACACACAAACTACCCAACAGCTGTTAGGCACAATAAACAATTTATACAGATTTGCTATAACACCACAATTTTGCTGTCCTTACATTTCCTCACTTTTGTCACGACTCCTGTAGAGGAGATCAGAACAAGCTGGGACTAGAACAGGAATGATCAATGTACAATATAGACTGCTAGGGTTCACACATACAGTAACTATGAAAAAACAGTACTGTTCCAACATCATTTCATATACATACATTGTTTAACAGCAGAGAAAAATAACCTTTAGAAACACTTAAAACAAATATACTCATACATGAAAACCCAATGAGCCAAATTATTTCTTATTAGGGCATGTGAGTGTTTCTAAATACAATTAAATTGCTGTCCTGTAAACCCGTAAATTAATATTCACATACAGTCTATAAGGTCATGGTTACCTTCAATCAGCAGTTCTTGTCCATGGCTACCAAGGAGTGTCCGGGACAGAAAGGGCGCAAAATCAACAAAGATTTCTCGCAGGAGGGGAGCAACCTTTTCTAATGCTCGTTCTAATTTGGCAGTGATACTGTAGATAAAAATCACAAACAAAATGGTCAAAGATACACACAAGAATCAGAGACATCTATAATTTTGTGTGTGTGTGTATAATATACATTATATATACACTGATCAGCCATAACTTTATGACCACCCACCTAATACAGAGTAGGTCCCCCTTTTGCCACTAAAAACAGCCCTGACCCGTCCAGGCATGGACTCCACTAGATCTTTGAAGATATGCTGTGATATCTGGCACCAAGCCATCAGTAGCAGATTCTTTAAGTCTAGTAAGTTGCGAGGTGGGGCCTCCCTGGATCAGATATTTTTCGAACACATCCAACAGATACTCTAAACTTTCAACACTATATACAAGACAACTATAATTTTTTATTTTTTTTACCATTGCCACTATAAATAATACAGACATAATGTTGTTTGGAGCAGGGCTTCGATAATCCACTAGCTTCTTCTATGAACTCCAGCAGTGATGTCTACTCAGTGGAGAAGTCAGCAAGGTGTCCCTATGAAGAAATGATGGTGCCTTCCTGTGATACACCCCATGGCCTAAGATGGCCATACAAAGTGGGAAGTTTTGACCATAAATCTTGGACTGAAGTTCTCAAAATGGACTAAAACAGCCAATGTGTGAATCAACCTGCCTGCAATGGGCCTGACCTTACAAGTTTCTAAAGGGGCCTACACCCACTTATAATCAGTAACACTTTTCACACCTCTCTTAAACCAGAAATAGCTCCCCTTCCAACCAGTTTTCCAGATTTGTTATATCTACAGGCCAATGTCAGCTAAACATTCCCAGGGAACTGGGCTCCACAGCAAATGTATCTCAACACTTGTGCAATAAATCTGGAACATGATCACTACATGAGAGCCAATACTGCTGATGAGAATAAACCAGAGACAAAAAGAGGGCCTTCTCGTTTCAGTCAAATATCTGGTTAATAGAATTCACCTAATTTCATTAGTGCTAAATGTTTTCTTTACATAATTAATTTGAACAATGAACTCTACTGGGTTACAATCATTAAAAGTGTGTTAATATAGTGTCATCTGAATTTATCGAGATAATGGTCTTTGCACATAGAAGGTGAGGAGAACAATGATTGAGTTTGACTCGAGTGTTTCGTTTTATTAAAGCTGAACAGTGTGACCCATGGTTTTGGCTCTCACCGAACCAGCAGCAGAGACTAATCAGGAATAAATTCCAGATCTCTATGAGCAGCTGCAGAAAAACATGAAACCGCAGCTTAAGGGAAACCTGCAGTGTTTTTTTCCAATCCATATCTCATTGATTGCTTTATAGGAAATATTCAAAAGTTAATGTTAATGACATTTTAACTAGGAGCCAGCCATAATTTGCTAAAATTGCTAATAACTGAGATTTCTTTATCTTGAAAATGTATTTAATCTGTAGGAAGAATTCAGAATTCACATTCTCCAACTGACAGTGCCATACAGATGTCAGCACAGAGCCTGTGGTCAAATTCTAGGAAACCTATTGCTTGAAATATGGCTGTAGTTTGCAATAAATACTTTGCATTTTTAGGTGGCTGCTTAGAAATGTAATTTTTTTTATTTTGTATAAATGGAAATCTATAAATAACTCTTGTGGGAACATATATGCTTCGAAAATATCCTAATTGTAAGATTTAATGACAGGAATAACCATCACATGAGCTGGATAACTTTCAATTAGATACCAAGTGATCAGACTATAAGAGGACATGATGGAGTCACATGATTCCTAATGATATACTTTTTTTCAGAATATGAATAAACAGAATCCCTATGTATTGGGTTAACTACATTTTTTTTTTTAGAGGTTCTGTAATTTTAATTACAGTTGAAACAAAACATTTTTAGTGGCAGAGCAGTTTAAATCTAAAAATATAATTTATGAAAACTGTTTTTCCTCATCAAGGAGGTATGCTATGCAAATGAACCAATCTCCTAAACCAGACACCTAAACGTATTTGGTATCTGTGTCCCCCATCCTTTAAGGCCACTGGGAGCCCTGTCATGTCTTTGCCTGCTCCCTCCACCGACAGCTATAACATACTGTTGACAGAAGGCTATACACTACTATTATTTTCAGTACTTCCTTGTGTATGTAACTGTTACTGGTATCGTGACCCAATAAGTAGTATGTTTATAAAATGTCATTTGGCTCTGTTTAGATGTCCTTGGAACTTTGAAAAGGCTGTACTGAAATAAATTTATTGTAACATATAGCAGTATTGCAATGACAATGAAGCAAACTTCATTCCTTAAAATAAAAAAAACACACCACAAAGTGTGAGATCAAAATGTGTAGGTAACACTGAATCATCTAGCAATAAAAACGCTTTCAGTGCAGGAGTTATAAGGAGCCATAGAAAAATCTCCCCCATTCCACTCACTCTAGCAATGTAATTTTATCATAGTCCAAACTCATGTAGGAGACTCACAGCACCAATCTGCTGGCACCGTGGTGACATATTCACTGTTTGCAGAAACTGCATATCAACAAAGGACTATTTGTCATTTTGCTAGCTTCTCAGACTGCACATGTGCAGCTGGTCAAATCCACCAAGAAAATAAAGTAATCCTTTCCTGAGAGAGGAGGCTACCATTACCATTTGGCAAATGCCATATTCCTGGTTGTTGTGAACACCGGTTTGTACTCGGTGTCTGAGGATTCCTCCAGAGGTCTCAGATAGAATCAGAGATATTAAGCATTTGGGATTTATGAGAAATGCAAAAGACACAATCCTGCCCTGAGCTAAACTCAACCAAATTAAGTCTTGATTAGATGGGTTACCTACAGTTGCAAGGCCACACTTTCATTTGGCAACAGAAATGTTGCTAACTCCCTTGAAATACTCACGGACTGGTATAAGGGGTACTAGAAAGGATATAGTGGCTATGAAATTCAAACACTGTCAGTAAAGGCACAAGTGCTATGTCTGCTGTTCAACACTGTTGTGCCCCATGCTGTTTTCTCAGTGACTTGTCCAACATCTTAAAGAAGCCTTCCATAGTTATGCTGACCGCCAGGGTACATAACCTGTGCATGGTAGTTGCTTTACCAGTGTCTTAACATGTGAGCTGTGGCTGCTTCATAATAGGATATGTCATATCCCTCCTGCACCTTCAGCTTCCTCGTATTATCCTGAGTTTGCAGCCAAAAGAGACACCATATAAATCCATAGGCAAAAGGGCCAACATACCAAAAAGAGAGATCTCAATATCAGAAAGTGTATGTTGTTTTTATTGCACATTTTGTTCTTGAGGTCTCAGTAAACATTTAAGAGTCTCCTTTTGGTGTGCCATTTTTGCCTACAGTACTGGAAAGGAGACATACTACTTCTTGGACCCAGCCAGACATGCTGCATCACCTCCCACAGTGCTCCATTACCAAGATTACCAAGGAAGGAGGAATAGGTGGGAAATGTATCATTTAAAAAAAATAATAATAATAATTTAAAGCACCCATGTTCCCCTATACTTGCCCGCAAATGCAAACATGCACAAAGGTCTGGAACGCATATGTCAACAGTGTGTGCACCAAAAAATGTGAGGTATCACCATGAACGCAAGAGAGAGAGCAATAATTCTAGCACCGTAGCTCACATCCAACTCTAAACTGATAACCTGTGAAGGCTTTTAGAATGTCGTGTATGGAAAACTTTTACCGGAATTTGTTGCCATTTCACAGGCGTGAGCTATTTTAAATCTATTTATGTGACGCGACACCAACATTTATACTTATCAATAAAGTAGGTATTATATTGTGTTGTTTGTGTGAACTAAAATTCATTAAAGTTTATTTTTTCCTGAAAATTTGCATTTGAGAAATGGCTGTGCAAATTCGGTGAATTATAAAATCTTGCAACAGCCTCCATTGTATTTTCCAGGGCATCTGCTCTCAGAAAACATGTTTGGAGCTTCTAAGTAATTTTCTAGAAAAAAAACGCTGGTTTTTACATGTATGGCAAAAAAAACAGAGCAAAGAAAGCAGCCAAAAATAAAGGTAAGAGTCCTGAACAGATTAATGTGCATAGATTATATTGATGATTAAACAGGCGATTTTTTTTTTTCATTAGCAGTCTGGAGACACATAAAACTGATCATGTACATAATTAATTATTCAATGCCTACACATGTCGCTGTGTTTCTGAAATAGAAGGAACACACAGGAAAATTTAATTTTAATTATAATACAAGCTGTTACCAGCAGTCAACAACAACATAAACAAACATATGTTTCTATGTAACAAAAACAAAACATGGGAATTAAAAAAAACAACTCTTCATTCTTTCAAAGGGCCCTTAAAAAATTGGAAACTACTAAGTAATCAGCCAACATGTATGGCAAAATTCAACCACATTTCAAGAATCTATCAGCAAAAAGCAGACTGGTCTCTAGGCTTACAAATGTGGCTAGAGACCTCAGATGATGGTCAGATATGTATGAATAAATATGAATGCTCAGGTCACTCAAGAGGTGCATGTTTATGGGATGAAGAAGGGAAGAGGAAGTATTGAATGGGTGGTTTAAAAATGCTGTCAGTATCTTTTGACATCTGTTTCTCATTAGGGAGATTTCCCTTCACTTCCTGCTCTGTAGACTTAACAGGGAGTGAGAGGATATCTTTGCAGTGTGAGGGAAATCCCAACAGCTGTCACGCCAACAACTGTACTCATTGGAAGACTTGTCACCACAACAGGAACAGAGGGGAACTCCAAAATTTGAATTTACCCTTACATTCATTCCTGATGACATTGGTGATCAGGAAAATTTGGCGAGATAGCAATAAAAAAAATGACCGCTGTTTTAACTGTCTTCATTTAGTTCTCTTTTAAAGGATTGTTGTAAGTTTACCTTTTTAGAAAAAAAAAAGTGAAACATGAAAAGGTAATTAACACCTGCCTGCTCTTCTCTCTCTTCTTTCTGTAGGGCTTCTGGGATGGACCAGAGCAATTCTGGTTGACCAGCACTGGCCCGTGATGGCTGTGACCAATCCGAAGTGCTCTGATCCATCCCTGAAGCCCTACAGAAAAAGAATGGAAAGAAGAGTAGGGGCTTTCAAACCCCTGGACTGTTACATAGGCTGCCTAGGTACTGACAGCTGATCACCCACAGAGGTAAATACCTTTTTTTGAAAATGTGAGCTTAAATTCAAATACACAAATCAATCTTTCATTCCCTCCAACTTTATAAGTAAGTCTGTTTGTCTCTACTAGGTTTATTTAAAGTGGTTCAAAAACTCTAAAAGCATTCTAGGCATGAAGGTAAAAAACCTGTGTGCAGCATCCCCCCCAGCCCTCCCCAATCCTTACCTGAGCCCCCTCCAATACAGCGACAGTGTTCTTGACAGCCTCTGCTGTCTGGGAACTCTTCCTCCTCATTGGCTGAGACAGCAACATGAGCCTATTGGCTCCCACTGCTGTCAATCACAGCCAGTGAGCCAAAGAGGAGAGGGGCGCACGAGACACGGCTCTATGTGTCTTATGGACGCATTGAGCAGCAGCTTTGGAATGAGCATGCAGAGGTGCCCCCAGGGTGAGCAGCTTTCCCTGGGGGCACTGCTTGAGGAGGAGGAGCCAGGAGCACCCGAAAAGAACAGGATTGGGGCTGCTCTGTGCAAAATCACTACACAGAGCAGGCTTGTTATGTAAAGATAGTATAGAGGTTTGTTATTTTAGAAAAAAATCAATAAACAAAAAAAAGCACAAAGGTTTAGTGTCACTTTAACTTTACTTACCTCATATTTTCTGCAGAGTCCTCAGGCATGGGAGCCACTGTCTGCACCGCTGGGAGATTTTTGCTTGTAGCACCATTTACAAAACTAGAGGATGAGGAGGAGGAGGAAGAGGCAGAGTCCACAGCACCTGTCCCAAAGACAAAACCTCAGCAAGTGAGACAAACACATTGACCAGAAGATGTTTCAGACCTTTACCACATTTATATCATCAATCTATAAATAAAGATGCAACTAATGTTCCAATTCAAGCCTAGCATCTAATGTAATTGAAAGAAACGCCATAAAGATAACTGCTTTAGGTACCCGCTCCCTAGAAAAGAAACAAAAAACTCTCCAATATTTCTAGTGAAGTTCCGCATTAAAGCCTGGTGTACACCTATGCGTGCTGCAATCTACTGCAAGAAAAAAAGTCTCTGACCCTATTCAAAAATGCAGCGGCGGAAAATGCATAGAACATGTCCCATAGGAAACCATGTTATATGGACAGTAGTGAGTTTCTGCAAATCGCAAAAAGCACTGAAAAACGCATAGGTGTGAAGTAGGCCTCATGGAAAAACATTTCTAAAATTAATTATTAAAATTGAAAAATGCTTTCTCTATTTGTTTTCAACTAAGTTGTCCCTTGGAAAGGATGCTGGCTTTCGTTTGACAAAAAGACCAATGTTAAAGTAGATCTGTGAATATTGTCAGCTGCTTGCATGCTCATACCACAATTCAAAAGCACAAAATGTCAGCTGTGTTATGCAAAAATCAGAAGTTAACTTGAACCTCTTTCGAAAATTGATGATATTGGAGGTCGGGAAACTAACATAGCTAAGGTGTTTTTAAAGCCAACATATTTAATTTCATTTGGATAGAGTAGATGAGGTTTAAAATCTATCAGGTTTTTTTCTGTTGTATATGCCCCCAATTGGGAGAGCCACCCTTTCTATATATCCTTGTGACCACTGTTACCAAAAATGTAAAATTCAAAGTGGAACTAAATGTGAATTATAAACTGCGAGCATGCTATGTCTCTTCTGCAATAAGAAACATTTGCCTGCCAGCTTGCAGTCTTTTCTCCAATGCACATTGAGCTGCACATGCACAGCTCCGCATACATTCCCAGCACATTCTGGCTAAGCCAGAATGATGGACTCCTGTACATACATACCAGATGATGCCATTCCCCAACCAGCCAATCAAGAGTTCAAAAAACCCATACCCGGAAGAAGCTGGGGAGAGGCTAGCAGCAGCCGGTGAGCGATTAATTGCCACACCGCTGGAATGAAGAAGTGAGTATTCCTGTTCTGTGAGTTTAGTTCCTTTTTAAAAAATTACCACCTGAACAGGAATAGAAGGAAAATGGTTCAATGTCAACACTTGTTCCTATGACAAGTGTCTAAAAGGATTTAATGATCTCCTTCACTGTCCCTTCAACTTCCTGCTGTGTCACCAAGACAGGACGTGAAGCAAATCTCCCCAATGGGAGATACTAAAACAAAATACTTCACAGGGGTTTTACCCATTTCCCCTTCTAATCAAAAACTAAAAGTTTTGGCTTTCAATATACTTTATATAGTGTGCTTAAATAAAAGAAAATACAAACATTCTAAAGCACATGTGTCCAATAAAAGGCCTGGGAGCTTCGCACATCTCCTGCAGCTGGGGCACCCCTGTCATCTCTACCCCTTTCTCTGAGTAGTCGGCAGCAGGGAGGAGGACGACAGAACTCCTCTGCTGAATCATGCACTTTTCTGTGCAGCCGCGGAGATGCTCGTCTCTGCCCACCCTCTCCATTTCAGCAGTCGGCAGCAGTGAGTTGGACAGAACTCCTCCTACAGATCCTGCGCACCTCTGTGCATCCGCAGCACCCCCTCGGCTCTGCCTCCCCTGGTCTCAGAATTCAACAGACTCTGGTAGCTGAATCCAGCCCTCTGGTCCCCCTCCAGACCCTTCACTTTCTGCTTCTCAGCTCCTCCCACACCTTTCTCCTGGCAGTAGTACAAGGTAAGTGTGATGCACTGTGATGTAAGGGAGGGTGGGGGTACTCTTGACTTCTGATGGTGTGGGGGGGGGGGCATTTGTTATGTGATATAAGGGGGTGAGGTACTCTGCATATCTAGTCTTACAGATACAACCAGCCCTTTGAGGGCAACCATAATGCTGACCTGTGCCCAGAAATGAAATAGAGTTTGACTCCCCTGTTCTAAAGTGTATCTAAAACCAAAAGAGGTTTCCTTTAATTTTGGATAGAGTAGAGAAAGTTTAAAACCTTATGTCAGATTTCTTGTTGTCTGTGCCTCCACTTGGGAGATTGACCTTCTCCAAACATTCTGGTGACCATTGTCACCAAAATTCAAAATTTAAGAATTGTTACCCTAACAGGAATAGAAGAGAAATTTTGCAATTACCACAACTGTTCCTATAACAAGGGTCTAAGTGATTATTTATTTTGCTGTCCTATTAATGCCTTTTTGTGTCTCCAAGACAGGAAGTGATGTGAAATCACCCCAATGGGGCACAGCAAAGAAAAACACTTGACAAGGGTTTTACTCAATCCCCATTAATCCAAAATGAAACATTTGGCTTTAAGTATACTTTACCTAGCGTGCTCAAATTTAAACAAAAAATCATTCTGATTAATGATTTATTTTTTGTATCCATCTACATGAAGGCACAACCTAGCATTACTACAGATAAGTTATTCAAAATACAATGGAGGCAGGAGAGATCAAATGTGGGATGTAGTGAAAAGAGCCAATATGACAACTATTGTATTCTACAGTTTGGTAGAAAAGGATAATAGTGTATGTGCAGTATACAGTTTTGCAATTGTAAAAAAACCCCAACGGTCCAATTGGGTCCACCTGTCAGTTTTTCAGGCGGACCTGATTGGACCATCCAAAGCTCTCTATGGAGCAGCAAATGTCAGCGGGCATGTGTTCGCTGACACCCGCCGGCATCCGATCCAATCTTGTATGCTAAAAACAGATCGGATGACAGTTGGGTGGAAACAGTGAGGCGGCCGCTCGCATCTAACCACCCCATAGAAAACAGTGGACTGTGTCCACTACGCTACTACAGACCTGTCATCTACTAGCTTAGCTTGGATCATCGGAGAGATCCCCCGCTGAGCAAGCGGATTGGCTGACAGGTCCGCCCCGTGTGAATTGTTAATTGTTATGAGCAGCCCATTGTTGGCAAGCACTGAACTAGTTGAATTTAGCAAGAGGTCCATTCAATTCTAAGTTTCTGCATTTTCTTTGGAAAGCTGGAGTTAGAATCTCATATATTTGTACAGTGCCTAGAAAAAATATTTATACCTCTTGAAATTTTCCACATTTTGTCATTTTACAACCAAAAACGTAAATGTATTTTATCGGGATTTTATGTGATAGACCAACACAAAGTGGCACATAGTGGTGAAGTGGAAGGAAAATGATAAATGGTTTTCAACATTTTTTACAAATAAATATCTGAAAAGTGTGCATTTGTATTTAGCCCCCCTGAGTCAATGCTTTGTAGAACCACCTTTCGCTGCAATTCCAGCTGCAAGTCTTTTTGGGGATGTCTCTACCAGCTTGCACATCTGGAGAGTGAAAATTTTGCCCATTCATCTTTGCAAAATAGTTCAAGCTCTGTCAGATTGGATAGGGAGGGTCTGTGAACAGCAATTTTCAAGTCTTGCCATAGATTCTCAATTGGATTTAGGTCTGCACTTTGGGCCATTCTAACACATGAATATACTTTGATCTAAACCATTCCATTGTAGCTCTGGCTGTATGTTTAGGGTCGTTGTCCTGCTGGAAGGTGAACCTCCTCCCCAGTCTCAAGTCTTTTGCAGACTCTAACAGGTTTTCTTCTAAGATTGCCCTGTATTTGGCTCCATCCATCTTCCCATCAACTCTGACCAGCTTCCCTGCTGAAGAAAAGCATCTCCACAACATGGTGCTGCCACCAGCATGTTTCACAGTGGGGATGGTGTGTTCAGGGTGATCTGCAATGTTAGTTTTCTGCCACACATAGCGTTTTTTTTTTAGGCCAAAAAGTTAAATTTTGGTCTCATCTCACCCTCTTCCAAATGTTTGCTGTGCCCCCCACATAGCCTCTTGCAAACTGCAAACGGGAATTCTAATGACTATCAACAATAGCTTTCTTGTTACTCTTCCATAAAGGCCAGGTTTATGGAGTGCACGACTAATAGTTGTCCTGTGGACAGATTCTCCCACCTGAGCCGTGGATCTCTGCTGCTCCTCCAGAGTTACCATGGGCCTCTTGGCTGCTTCTCTGATTAATGCTCTCCTTGCCCGGCCTGTCACTTTAGGTGGACGGCCATGTCTTGGTAGGTTTGCAATTCTGACATATTCTTTCCATTTTCGGATGATGGATTGAACAGTGCTCCGAGAGATGTTCAACGCTTAGGAAATTTTTTATAACCTAACCCTGCTTTAACCTCTGAAACTTTATCCCTGACCTGTCAGGTGTGTTCCTTGGCCTTCATGATGCTGTTTGTTCACTAATGTCCTCTAACAAACCTCTGAGGGCTTCACAGAACAGCTGTATTTATACTGAGATTAGATTACACACAGGTGGACTAATTAGGTGACTTCTGAAGGCAATTGGTTCCACTAAATTTTAGTTAATGGTATCAGAGTAAAGGTGGCTGAATACAAATGCATGCCACACTTTTCAGATATTTGTAAAAACATTTGCAAATCATTTATAATTTTCCTTCCACTTTACAATTATGTGCCACTTTGCGTTGTTCACATAAAATCCCAATAAAATACATTAAAATACAGTGATGATTTCCAGTTTTGGTGTGAAACCTGATAATACTCACAAATGACAATTATAAAAGTTCTTTTACTAGCCACAAAGGTTCTAGTACTGGACTGTTAAAAGGTGGGGATGTGGCTTAGGGGTCTATTTATAAAAATTTGCATAGCTATTTGCCTACCAAAATTACATGTATATTTGTTCAAAGAGAATGGGGCAAAACAATGTTCTTAGACTATAGTCTCTGCAGATTTGATGCATGAATGGTGGAAAATACTACATTATGGCCACTAGATGGCGCTGATGAGCATACTTATTTCCTAGGATAGGCAGCACCATCTAGTGGCCATAATGTGGTATTATCCCCAATAAATCTGCAGAGAATATAGCTTGAGAACATTTGATTATGAACTAGTCATAACACATTTACATGCATTATTGAAAACAGCTATGCAATTTTAGTTATAAATACTGTGTCAATTCACACTAAAGTGGTGCGGGATTTGCAGCAAATTCTGTGCATTTTCTTGCACTGTATCAGAATTGCATTCTATTCATGTGAAGGGCTGCAGGTGTCTTATGTTAATGACACCCCAAAAAAGTTTGCAGAACGCAGTGAGATTGGGTGAGACAGATCACATGGGCATGAACATGCATAGCATCTGATTCCAGTGTGAGAAAAAGAAAAAAAAGAAGTGCATGCACCTTTCCTGTGGGTGCGGTGCGATTTGTGGTACGTTTTGAGCCATGCAAAATGAATGGTTCAAATTGCACTGCAAAGAATTGCATGTGATTTGAACAAGAATGCGTGTGATTCCTGTTCGAATCACATGCGGTTTCTTGTATGAACCGGTACAAAGTGTTCGCTTAGAGAAAAGTTACAGATCTGTAGACAGTTGGGCCAGAGAATTTTTCTAGAATAACAAGTTGTGGCCCCCTTAAAGATGTAGACCTCTCAGTTCTGCACACTATTTCATTTGAGTTAGACATGCCTAGAGTAACATTTCAAGTCACAGTACAAAGAAATGTTTCATATACAATAAGGCAGCAATTACAGTAGAATCATACAAAGCACCACAGAAAAGCATAGGCGATCTGATGTAAGGAGTGTGTGAATCACAGAGTAGCACAGAAAACAGCAGGACAATGTATGATATCACACACAAAATGAATGAGAACACACAGGCCTTTATTAAAACTGAACTCTGGAAAAAGCAACTATTGTCTAAATAGAAGAGGAATGGCTATTATTACTTGAATCTCTGTGTGCTTTGTGTTTTTCTTCTAGATCTGTGAAATGATCCAGTGTGAAAATGTACCCCTGTATGGGAGCTTCCTGTAAAAGACCGCTCACTGCTCCTCTCTCCACCTTGTGCAGGGGACTGTACAGGATGAAGCAGACATTGACACCAACGCCCCCTAGTACCAGAGGAGGAAGTGCTGCCTTGTTCTTTCAGGTTGTACAATATGTACTTACAGTGAGCTCAGTGGCTGTGAAAGGAGAGAGTACACACTCTAACTGGCACTGGTCCCAATGGCTGCCCCATCCCTAAAATAAACTTTTAAGAAGATGTGTTTTTAAAGAATATGTCAACCCAACATTTCATATTCCTGATATGTGCCTATATTCCTGATATGTGCCTATATTCCTGATATGTGCCTGTTGTACCATGTACTTGTTATGAAAAAGTATCCTGTTCTCCTTGTATTGCTTCCTTTGTGTGAAGTTTTCATGCCAGTCCCTCTGCTATTTAAAACTGACTACACTAGACAGAGCACAGCGTGGTCAGGTTGCTGGTTTTGCTGGGAGCTAATCCAATGATCAAACCTGTGTTGACCCCACACCCTCCCTTTCACTTGGCAGATTAGTATGCTGCGGTTTCTCCACCTCCAGCTCCTTATGCAGCTGAGAACAGAGGGAATGTGGTCAATTAGGGGAGAAGGGAATGTGATCAAAAAAGAGGAAAAGGTATCTATATTTTTTTTTCTATCTATATTCTATGTATATACAAATGTTTTGCCTTTCATTTCTATGTTAAATGGAATAGGTTGTTTTACAAGGCGAGAGTTTACATATTCTTTAAAGATTTGTGGCATTTGCAATACCTGTGTTCCTCATTTCTACATCACTGCTCAGGCTCGACCATGCTGTATAAAGCAGGTGGCAAAAATGCTATATAATATTACCTGAAAATGATGGTTTCATTACACTTCAGCAATAAACCAAAGTGTTTACATGCCAGGGCTGATTTTCAGCACAGCTTACATCTAGGAGGTCATTATTTCTTCAAATATTTAATTCCAAACAAGTATGCACCTTTTCCTTTCACAAACAGGCCCGTGAAAGTGATTTTTTTTTTTTTTAATAAAAAATAAAATCCTAATTTTCTGCTAACCACTTGTCTAAGATTTTACCGTATTCCTGCCAACGTAGACAAACATGGAAGCCGTACAACAAAGTCTTAGCATACATGAGACATACGTTGCTGGAAACACTTTCTGGATGGAAGATGAAATGAAGGGAACAAATACCTGTAGTATTGATCATACTTTTGGGAGTTGCTCCAGTAGCAGCAAATATATTTGGCGTTGTGCTGGGGGTTAAGCTACCACCACTGGCAGCACCAACGGTGTTCACAGCTAAACTGCCAGGCGGAGGTTTCTTCACAGGTACCACGACACTTCTGTAAGAAACACACAGGAAGAAAGAAATAGGTGTGAAAAACATATAAAACCTTTCACATAATATTTCAGTTTTAATTGTTACAATTTCACATAAATAAAAAATAATAAGCAGTTACCGCATTCCCCTTGACTGTTCTGTATGGCAATATGGAAGTCTACCCATCCCGCCAGGGAGCAGTGATTAGAGATTTTACTGCAACCTACTGGTGAACCCTGGTACTGACCGCAATAATAAATGGTAATGACTCTATTTGAAATGCAATTCAATGATCAGACTTCTAGTGAATATGTGGTTTGTGCATGTCTGGCAAAGCAACAGGTTTACTTTAACCACTTTTACCCCCTTCCTGCCCAGGCTAATTTTCAGGTTTCAGCGTTCTCACACTTTGAATGACAATTGCGCAGTCATGCAACACTGTACCCAAACTAAAATTTTATCACTTTGTTCACACAACTAGAGCTTTCTTTTGGTTGTATTTAATCACCACTGGGGTTTTTTTTTTGCTAAATTAACAAAAAAAGACCAAAAATTTTGAAGAAAAAAAAACACGTTTCTTTGTTTCTGTTATAAAAGTTTGCAAATAAACAATTGTTCTTCATAAATTTAAGCCAAGATGTATTCTGCTACATTTGTTTGGTGAAAATAACCCAAATCAGTATTTATTATTTAGTCTGTAGGAAAGTTATAAAGTTCACAAACTATGGTATAGATCTGAATATTGATCAGTCCTGAAGTACTGACAGCCAATCTAATTTCTTGAGGCCCAAAAATGTCAGAACAGTACAGATATCTCCCCTTTTTGCGAAGTAGACAATCCGACATATTTCATAAGAGGCATGGAGAGTTTTTGGAAGTTGTAATCGTTTTGTCATAATTTTTTGGAAAATAAAGAAATTAAAAAAATTATTCTCACAATTTTTTACATACTGTCACCAGTGCAGTACCGCATCATCATATAGCTGGTGTAGTGGTGATCAGGGATGTCGACTGGTGACAGTACGAAAAAAAAATGGATAATTTTCTTTCGATTTTGTTTTCTTTGTTTATTATTTTTTATTACATTTTTTTTCTTTTTTTTAAGATTTTTTTTTCCATATTACACTATGATTAAAGTAGTATAATGTTACCATAGTAACATTGTACTACTTTGGGGAAGTGATCAGTATTTTTTTTTTTTACTCAATTTGCCTATAGCAAAGAATTTATTTGCTATAAGCAAACATTTAACTGAATGAAATTGATTAATTCAGGGGTTTTGTTGTGATTAGCTGTGATTGGCCATGGCTAATCACCTGACACAGATTGGCTGTGATTGGCCCAGCCTGTGCATGTGATTACTGTGACCATTCACAGCTAGACACACTTGTATATAATGGATGGCATGAAAGGAAGCCATCCATTGCATACAACTGTCATTGGTCACAGCAGGTCACATGGTACTGGCAACGGAACTGGTACACATATCTGTCATCGGTCGTATCCGAGGTACACAGTTGGTGACAGATCTCGCCACAGTGCGGCCCTGCGGGCACGAGCAAAGCGCGATCCGGGAAGGACGTCATATGACGCCCTACCGGAGGGACGAGAGGCTCGCCCAGCCCTCATTTTACTATAGGCCAGACAGGAAGTGGTTAATATTCAAAGAAGGTTCGGCACTTCACATGCATACACAAAGCTACACAAAGCTTCCTGAGGGTGCTAGATTGGTGAAACATGTAGAGGCAGAGTGTTGCGTCCAGCCACATCTGGGTCCATTGATATCACATCCGTTTCCGGTCATTGGAACGCATACCAGCTCTAGAGACACAAGCGGCGTTCGTGTACTACAACTGGGTGTATTGGTGCTGAGGATTGGGCACCAACTAATGTGAGTGCATTTTTTGTTCATATTATCACATCTTTTAATAAATTTACTACACCATGAGAAATTTATTCCTTTGATTTATGTTGATATGGAATTGTGGGAATAAATGGGGAGTATGCTGAGAAGGAACCCACTGGGAATCTGATCCCTGGTAACACAAAGCGCATTAGACCTTCTTTTAACTAAGGGGTCATGGATGGTTGGCGAGTGCAATATACTGGCACGTGGTGGTGGAGCACAAATAGGATTTATATGAAGCAAATTATTGGGCACTAGAACAATTTTTGGCACACAATTTGGTGTGGGGCTTTTATGGATTTAATGTACCAATTTATATATGCTATCATGGTTTAAACACTTTATTTTTGCATTGTAGCTTAAGTATCAGTTGTTTGTGTATGCATGTGAAGTGCCAAACCTTCTTTTAATTTTATGATCCCAAGTGTACTTGCACTTTAAGGGGCAGCTAACACATTATATTTCATTGGTATCGGTACAAAACACGGTTGATTTTTGGTAAACACCAACTTTTTAAGTGGTTGCACTATTTTTATAGGGTTAACCCAATTTGGTTAATATACCCCTTGGGTAGTAAAAGGCGGCGTTTAGTTTATTTGCATCAAAAATTTACTGTAATGCAAACCTCTGCAGATACAATTTTTTATCTTTTGTTCCCTCTCCAGATGCTCTATTAAGCTGCTAGGAGGCGAACGGAAATTCCTGTGCAAGTCATCAGAGCTCCTAGTAATGGCCTCAGTGCCTGACAGCCCTGACTGGTGCAGTACTAATACATGGAGTGGAAGATATGACCCATTATACTGGGAAGTACTGGGCATTTCCTGCAGTTTCCAGTGTGAAATGGAGAAGCAGGGTTGTGGAGAAGACGCAAGTATATGGAGGATTAAAATGAACATGTTGCCTTGCCCAGGGGCGGACTGACAACTCATGGGGCCCCCGGGCAATAGGGGATCATGGGGCCTGTGTCCTTTCCCAAACTCAAAAAAGCCTATGAAAAAGGTACCAGGGGCATCTCATGGGGCCCCCTACTGATCCTGGGCCCTCGGGCAGTGCCGAGTTTCCAAATGGTCAGTCCGCCCCTGGCCTTGCCCTACTTGAAAACTTGCTATAAACAAATATGGTTGCTGTAACTTTTTAAACATACTAGTTACCTGACCATCTCAAACACCAGTCTCAAATCTGCAAAGAGCATACTAGAATACCAGTCAGCACTTCTGATCTACATACTTGTTCCAGGTCAATAGCTTAAATTATTTAAGTTAGGAGGTGAGCATAAAAGCCAGGTAAAGGCCAGAACACAAAACGGCACTGCGGGAGGGATTTCCCCATCAACATTGACTGTGGTGGAAGGACAAAATTGCATAATCTATGGCATGCCCTGTTCAAAATTATTCTTAAAAATCCCCCCTTCCTCCTAATACCTAACCTGTGTAAAAAAAGATATGTGTACTTACCTATTTTCAAACCACTCTGGTCACATGATCTTGCAGCTCCAGCTCAGACAGTGCTTGACAATGGCTGGGCATTCTGGGAGCCATGACATCAACCATAGGCTCCCACAGTCCAGCTGTTGTTGGCACTCCCTCTTCTCCCCTGTAGCAGTCGATCACTGACACAGGGAAGCCAGAGCTGCAGGATCATGTGATTGATGCAGATTAAAAATAGTTAAATACACATCTTGTTTAAACAGGTTAAGCAGGATAGGTAGGAGGGTGGAGGGCACATTTTTTAAGTGGAAGTCAATTCTCACTTGACACCTGTACCTACAGGTAGGATTATAATAAAGCTTACCTGTAGGTACAAAGAATGACTCCTAAACATGCACCGTTCAGGATATATTCAGTCTCCATGCAGCCGATGACATCATAGGCGCATGCCGTACTGTTCCTTCAGAGTCCTGTTCTGAGGCCAAGACTCCCAAACACATGCACGGGAGTGACGTCATCGCAGCTTGGCCAAGCAAGGGGCCAGAGCCCATGATCCCTAAAGGAAGACGGGAGCCCTGTCAGTGGTGACAGCGTGAGACTGGAGGGCTCCATTCTACAAGCCTTTCAGAATGTGCTAGTATGCAGTGCATACCGGCACAATATGACATTATTTTGCAGGGGAAACATGTTTTTTTTTTTTTTTTTTTGGAGGTTTACTACTGCTTTAAGAATAGTTAGACTTAGTCTTTCTGCCAATAAGGCTCCATTCACACCTATGCAGTTTGCTTTTTTTCCATTTTGCAATTTGTTTTGCGTTTTTCTACATGCATTTTTGACACGTTTTGTTCAGCCCCCTTTTTTTTTTAAGTGGAATTTTTTTTTTTACTGGGCAGAAGAAAAATGTAAAATGCACTACCATACATTTCAGCAGATTATCCTTTGAACTCTATTGTAGCAAAAATGTTGATTTTTGCTTTTAAAAAAGTCCCTGACTCTTTCCAAAAATGCAGCAGCTCAAGAAAAGCATAGATGTGAACATATTTCATAGGAAACCATGTTAAATGGACTGTAGTCCGTTTCTGCAAAAGGCACTAAAAAACACATCGGTGTGAATGGAGCCCAAGTCAGAAATCTAGCTTTTATTCTGCCTTTATGATTAAGAGCTTATTCACACCAAAATCCAGGTTATCCTATGGGCATAGTTCACACCGTTACAGTGCAGCGCCAAAAAAAAACAAAAAAAAAAAAAAACAAAAACAAACAAAAAACAAACAAAACACAAACAAAACACAAACAAAACACAAAAACAAACAAAAAAAAAAAAAGTACAGCTTGCTGCATTTTTCCACCGTGTAAACGCAAGCGCACTTGCAATGCATTTTAGCGTACATAAAAGCCAAAAGAAAGGAAGAGAGAAGGAAGTGACCTCACATGACAAACACTGCTGGAAAAAGGCACATCAACTGCATGTAAACGTGTATAAACCAGAAATCAAAATGCATGCAAATGTGCTTGAAAAAACATGCAGTATATGTGCATTTTCTGCTGTGAATGAATCCACAAAACTAAGACAGACAGGCAAATTGCATTTTCAGAAACCGATCTGCAATGGCAGTTCCTTTATTTCTCCTATGACAGGTATCCTTTTGGTCCACCACATGGAAGAAACCGTAATAGAATGGGGGTCCCACTGCTGAGAACAGTCCTCCAGGACAAGAAGACTAGAACTCCCAGCATGCTCTGCCTCATTCTGTTAGGATCTGCTTGGACTTGTAGTTCCTCAATTACATTTAAAAAAGAAAAATGGCACCAATGAAAATATTTTTCAGCTCTTTCAGCCCTCCCCCCCGGAACACTACCAGTATTTTTTATAAACTGATATAAAACACACGTACGTAAAAAAGAAGCGATAATAGCACATATAACAGCCAGCGAGATTATTCATTTCTACTTCAAAGTCTTGAAGCCAGAAGAGACACTTCATTCAGAAATGTCATTGTAGACTAACAAGTCGTGTGACAGGCCCTGCTATGACAGAACTTGGATGTTGTGCTTTATTATGTAATTATAGGTACTCCTGAACAGATGAGACAGCAGGAAGGGTGTATTAGAAATTAATTGAAAACTGCAGTCATCCAATAGCACTTTGTGAGGAAAGGGTGCCTTGAAAGCTGCGCAGGGCCTCGGACTTTGAAGGATAATTTTTGATGTTGTCACTCTCAATCGACTGAATGGCTGACAGACAATCAAACCCGTCTGGCAAGCTGGCAGCTCATTTTGCTGGCAGGTGGCAAACAATTAGACACACCAATTTGTGCCTCCTGATGACATTAAAGCATGAAACTAAGTTGTATGCAGGGGCCTGGCGATTTGTGTGAAAGCATTTCAAAAATAATACGCTTTGCCGTGGCAACTCATTTCAGACTGCCACCTCCCATTATGGCTTTGAGCGGTGAAGACGACAGGCTTCAGTTACGTGTGGAGCAAGGCCGCTTCTGTTCAATCCCTCATCGGTGCCCCCTGAGACCCCAATCCCCTCCTTTCATCAATATCACCTCATCATTTACATTCGGGAGTACCTGGAGCTGCTGCATACATTACAAACACTGAAGTGCCTTTTGTTGAAACATATTAGCCTGCTCTGTATCCCTGTGTTGTGGCTTCACAGACCGCCTTTCATTGTGAACAATAATGAGCCTAACAAGAGATTGATGCTTTGTTTACAGTCTTCACTCCCTATTCCCCACTATTCATGGATGTACAGCTGAGTTCACTGCACATGGACTGATAAAAAGGTTCATTTTATAATGCCACAGTTATAAACTAGAAACAAATACATAGCAGACCGGTGTTGGACTGTCAGCCATTGACAGAAGGGGAAAGACAGCTGAAGCAATACTTTTATTGACTAAGCACATTAAAACCACCAGCTTTTAGGGCCGGTTCACACGCAATATCTGCATTCTGGATGAGTTTCCACATGTGTGTTTTTGATGCGTTACGGTGCATTTTTACCCCTCTTATCTCAATTCAGGGCTGTGCATTTTTGATGTGTTCCAGTGTGCTTTTGATGCTTTTCCATGCCTCATTCCAAAAAAAAAAAATGCAGCATGTTCTACTTTTGTTGACTGCACTGGAACACACTGCACTGGGGACCATTGAAATAAATGAAAAACTGTGCATGAGTTTTTAATGCAGATTAAAAATGCACCAGATGGCATCTGGTGTGAACCAGCCCTTAAAGCACAAGGGCAGCACAGTGGCTAAATGGTTAGCACTTCCGCCTGGCAGTACTAGGGTTGTTGGTTCGAATCCCAGCCACATCACCACCTGCCTGGAGTTTGCATGTTCTCCCTGTGACTGCGTGGGTTACCCCGGTTTCCTTCCGCACTCCAAAGACATGCTGGTAGGTTAATTGGCTCCTGTCTAAAATTGTCCCTAGTATGTATATGTATGAATGTGAATTAGGGACCTCAGATTGTATGCCCCTTGAGGGTTAGGGACTGATGTGAATGTATAATATATGAATGTAAAGCACTGCGTAAATTGACGGCGCTATATAAGTACCTGAAATAAATAAATTTAAAAAAAAAAAAAAAAAGCACATGTACATCCATTCTTGCCTGCAAAGCATTGCACCCACGATCAGCAGATCGTGAGTGCAAACCCAGGCTCCTGCAGACTCCCAGCAGAGTGGTCTGCCCATACCTCACACGGGCAGGCAGTTACCTGAGAGCAGGAAGAATCAATGAACTACCAGCCAGCTTATCAATACCCTCATAGTTCAACAAAAGTATGGAAATGTTTTTGTTTCTATTTAAAATTCATACTTACCTAGGTGGATGCAGCATTGGTCTGATGCTGCATCTGTCCCCCACCGGCTCTAAAGTTAGGTTCACACCTATGCAGGTTGCGTTTGAGCCATTTTTGGATTGCGTTTTTTCTGCGTTTTGGCATGTTTTTTTTTATTTTTCTTGTTGCTAGGCAGATGTAAAACACAACACATCAAAAACTCAATACTTGCTTTTCTGCACCATTTCCACTGAAGTCTATAGAACCAAAAACTTGATTTTTTGCATTCAAAAAAGGCCCTGACCCTTTCCAAAAAAACGCACCGGATGAAAACGCGCAGATGTGAACATATCCCATAGGAAATCAAGTTAAATGGGCTGTACTGCGTTTCTACAAAATGCAAAACGCTGCAGAAAACTTAGGATCAGGGTGAGAACTCAGCGATCACCTTGTGTCATTGCGTTCTCACCGGCACTCTGAGCAGATACCAGTGACTTCAGCCCACTGTCAGCTAAAAACGGGTCACAGGAGCACAGAACGAACTGCACCCCTGTGGTCTACAGGAGACGCACAGCCAAAAGAGCTTTGGCTGTACTTCTCCTTTAAGAACTACAAGCCATCAGCTGCACTGGCTTACTGTATCTGTAGGAATTCCTTCACACAAGCCAGGTGGATGTGGGAATCCTCCCCACTGAGCTATTGTATTCTGACAGAAGGGACTCCCCCACTGTCAGAATACACTGCTTGGCACTGTAGCACTGATTGAACACGGATTTGCCAACAGACCCATTCAAACGTAGTCCATCTTCTCAAACGGGAAAAGCCACAGATGGATCAAAATTCAGCCAGTCCCTGCTGAACCGGCCCAATTTCAATCCATCTCTGACCAACTTTAGAGATCTCGTTCAGCCCTGTGGCTGAACCAGAGAAATCTTACAATTCCCCAGTTGAAACATGGAAGGAGGAATCTTCCCTGCCAGCTATTTTCTGACAGCCAGCATTTGAAAAGCACCTTCACCTAATTGGATGCAGCCGCAGTCAGTTGACAATTTCCTACTCAGCTCCTTTAATTTTCAGACTGAAGGATGTTGAACTGGAGGATGCCAAGGAGGCCATCCGCAGCTTAAATTCCATGCGATTCATCAAGAACTGGCCACAATTCACTTCATGTATGGCTGGACTAATTTCGTACAAGGATTGATCGGTTGATTATCTGATCGATAATATAGTGCTTTCGACAGCCAATTCCAACTTTTAGGATGATAAAAACGAGGGTGCAAGCTGAAAATTTTTTATCGTACTTGAAGAAAACATCCGATTTTTGTTTAATGTGTACAGTAATTGTATGGAAATAACCAAATAGAAAGAATGCAAAGAGCAACCCTACATTTCCTCTTATACTATGCTAGTACGTAGCTACATTTGTCTTTGTTGGCTAAGAATTTTCTTGCAAGTCTATACCATTCCGACTACATCATGATACACACTTTCGTGGAAAATCAAACGACTGGTTGTTTGATTTTCCCATGGCGCATACTAGGCTTTAGTCTTTTGGATATTGCCTCTGATAAAGGTGTAACCATTGGAAGATTTCCCCTTGGCTTGTACCCCCCCCCCCCAAAAAAAAACAAAAAGGTACCCAATAACATTTTTTTCTAAGTGTAGTTCATTGTAGAGCTTTGACCAACTTTTGGGCATAGATTTTCCTAACAGCAACATTTTCTCCTAACCTAGGTTTTGTTTTGAACCATAACAGCCTATATTAATTTATAATTTAATATATTCTAATTTTCAGCCTTGTATTTTTAGAGGATCAAGTTATATTTACTTTTTAATTTTTGTTTAAATTGTATTAAGCTAACACTCACTGTATCAGGAGCATGTCAACCTCTTTCAAGGAGCAATATTTTTTTTTGCAGTGAGAAGCGGGTACAGTGGCAAGAAAAAGTATGTGAACCACTTCATTTTCTGCGAATATTTGCCATAAAATTTTATCTGATCCTCATCTAAGTCACAATGATAGAGCTGATAACACACAAACAATTCTAATTTTGCATGTCCTATTGAACACATCCATTAAACATTCACAGTGCTAAAGGAAAAAGTACTTCAATGAAAGCTAAGTGGAGTCAGTAGCCTGCACAACTGGAGTCCAGTTAATGAAACTAATTTGGAGGTGTGGTTTAAAGCTATTTTATTTGATAAAAGACACTCAAACATTTTAAGGTTCAAAAGACACATCAGCTGATGTGGACCCTGCCTCACAAAAGGAGCTCTCTGAAGACACATGATCAAGAGTAGGATCTGCATAAGGTTGGAAAGGGATACAAAGCAATCTCAATGTGGACAAAGATATCCTCCATCCGGTGTACTAGTTTTTGCCACTGTATGTGATGTTCAGAGTTCAAGCATTGGTGCTGATACACAAACTCTAACACTGATCAAATATTCAAAGCTTTACCATTTAGCAATGTATCTGACAAGTGGTTACTCAAATATCAGATTTCTTTTTTCAATGTCAGCCTAATGTTAAGGCAATAAAACAAACTGGTTGTAGCAAAAACAAAGCTAGTAGAGTCCAGAGCTGCACTGTACAGCTGTTCTGGTCCTTCGGTGACAGAACTACATTCACATGTAAAAAGATGCCCCCTCTATCACTTCCAGGTCAGCTGATGACCTTTTATATATGTCACTGCTTGACCCTATTCTCTGGTCACCTTCTCCCATCTGATCAGGCCAGTTTTCTGAGTGACCCCTTCAGATCAATCAAATGTGAGGTGACCCACAGGACAATGGTCAAAAAGGACCAAGCTAGTTTGACACACAGATCTATAAAGCTGGCAATACTTTATATATATATATATATATATATATATAGATAGATTATATATAGATATATATATATATTTTTTTTTTTTAAATGAAGGTGATTTGATAGACATAGTTAAAACATCACCCGTTACTAAGTGTCTTATTCAAATAACACTGAAGAGTCATACCACTTTAAAGAACTGCTGTGGTTAACATGCACTACTGTTCAAACCTTGAGACAAGTATGACCATAGTCTTAATGCATTTGTACTCGATACCAGGCAAATAGGGTATAACATGAGGAACGGACACATAAAGCATCCCTAAAACCCAAGCTGCCCCCTTAGCTGAATAATGGGGTGTTTTTTTTTTTTGTTTTTTTTTAACGGAAACTTGTAATCTTTTTAATTCAGCACATGTGGCTCTGACATCCAGAGTACTTCACTGGGAGTGATCCCTGACCTGGATGTCAGAGCATGTGGCTCCGACATCCAGGTCAGAGATCACTCCCAGTGAAGTACTACATGCGCCTTCTTGCCATTGCAGCCAAGGGACTGTGCACACCCATGCTGGCAGTCCCTCCTCTCTCACCCCCTTATATTCCAGACAAACTTCTACCAACCCCATAATAGTAGTTCAGTACCTCTGAACAGACCTGTAGCTATAGGAAAAACCTTTCAAGAGCCTGCAACCACACTGTTCTGATCATGGGTACAATGATCTTCAGGCTTCACATTAAAAACAATTAGTTAAATGCACACTGATCACAAGAGGCATTTGCTATTTTTTTTCTTTTTCGCAAAAGGAGGACTACAACTTTAAATATACCATTAAAAGCTGTCCCATGTCCTATGCATACTTTCTGTATTCTCTCAAGTTTTTATCTTGCACTGCAAGAACAATATATCCCCATGACAAGGAGAATGGGCAAAATTCAGAAGTTTAAGCTGACCATACATTATACAATTTTCTTATTCAATTTCCTTTAGATTTGCCTTCACCTATGTAGTGCAAGGGCCTGTCTGATTGCATAGAAATTGAAAGTGTTGAGGTTTCACCCTCATATGTGGTTTTGGTAAATCTAAAGGAAAATAGTACAAGAAAATTGTATAATGTAAGGCCAACCTAACAGAAAATAGGGTGATACCAAGATCTGCAATTTGAGCCCACAAAAAGGTACATGGTGTCATTCTATAATAGGAAATTAGTAGAATTATCAAAAAAGACAAGTGACAGTTACTTTTGGATCCAACCTGACTTCATTTGTATAGTTTATGGGAAAACTACAATAGGGCTTTAATAAGAAAATTAGAAGGACACAGATGACTGCAAAACACAACATAACAACATACCTGTCAAAGGAATGAAACTGCATGGGAAGGATGACTTGGGCTTCTCTCTTTAAAGCAGGATCTGGATAGGGTACTGGGTCCGGACCAGCCTCTGCCATCTCAAAGGGAGCAGCAACCAGACTCTTTAGGATCTCTTTGACATTGATGCCCTTGCTTTGGCTAATGCTAGATATGGAGGGAGCTGTTTTTAGCATTTCACTTGGGCTGTCTGTCAGACTTTCCTGTGACTTCTTTACATCAGACGACAATGTAGACAATAATTCACCCATGACATCTGGGCTTGTACTACTGTCAAGATCAGTTCCATTTAAGATACTGCTTATATGTTCGTCTCCAATTCCAGAGTCTGTGTGAGGAATAGAGCTTTCTAAATGGAGTTCTTCAGTGGGAGTCGGGGTTTCTTTTTCCTTGATATCCGGAAACAGAGCAGGTGTATCTAAAACAGAAGAGATAACATTAAGTGGCCATTGGTTCCTCCCACAGAAAGCTGACTGAGACCGAGAAGACAAATTTTTTTCCAACAATCCTGATCAAGTACTAACATATTTATGGTTTTTTACATGTATAACAGGAATGAGCTTCAGTACATAGCAAAGAACATTCTAATACTACTACACAACATACTAGCTTTGGGGTTATAAAAAAAAAAAGTTTACAATCACTTTATATTTGACTTTTGTTAACCTGGGTGGTGCTTGCAGTGCCACCCGTGGCCTAAATTTTGTCAGTTTCAAAAGGATTTGATCAAATTTGAGCCTTGTACATGGGGGGGGGGGGGGGGAGAGTGTAGGGGGAGAACATACATACAGATGACAGCGTGCAAATGGCTTTTTAGTCCAAAATAAGACGTATCACATACCTCATAAGATTTAATTTGGACCTTTTTTAGTACTTAAAAGCCACCTTAAAATTAAAATGGTGACAATCTGGTTTATGCAAGTAGCTTGTGGGAGGGGCCTACTGGCCCTGCACGTAGGGGTACCTCTTCTAGTGAACGCACTCACCAATGCCCAGGACAAGGCAGGGTCACAGTAAGTCAACAGTAAGGCGGAACCCCAGCTTAGAGGTGAGCCGCTCACCATGTGCAGCTGTATAGCCACCTGTAACTTCCTTCTTCATCCCACACCGCTGCACACCATATCTACCAGAATGTAGCATTTAGGAGGGGCACCGTTGTCACTCCCAGTAACAGAAAGGGGTTCCGCCATGCTCCAAGCACAGATCTCATGCATGCACTTGACTAACTCCTTCAGCTCTCCCATACCAGTGGCTAGGTTCATGGGGTCTCTACACCACAGGTCTGGTCCCAATTGCTTTTGGGGAACTAACCACTAGGGAGAAGTTTGAATAATGACCCCCTCGCTATCAAAGGACCTGTCACCCCTGTCCGGCACCACTCTCTGCTGTCTGGCTGCTGTTACATTCCCACTAAATCATGGTTACCCTTAGTGATTCCTTCCGCCAACTCCTTTGCTGTGTTAACCCTTTATGATGGTCTTCCCCTTCTCTTCATCCTGTATGTGCTTACAGGTCGTGCTCTTCAATACGCCATTTACAACCATGCACCCCTTTTTACAATAACTTCAGAACAGGCTTTTGAACGTTTAACGGTTTTACTTGTAATGCTACAACAATACAATCCAAAGTACACATCAGTCCCACTCTGACTAACTAGTCACAGGCTGCCCAGGCATACCTTTCCAGGTAAAACAAAACACTATAATATCTATGTGCAGCGCTAATATAAATGTTTGTTATAATCTATGATGACCAGTGTAATTGTAAAAAAGAAAGGAAACATCTTAAAAAAGAAATAGGGAATTGTGAATACTCCAATGAAGAAACAAAATGGACGGTATAACAAATGAAAATATATAAGTCTTCTAAATAATCCCAAAAATAGTGATGTGATCAATCAACAAAATGTAGTGACTTCTGTGACTTCCGCACTGCACCTCCACCATAACGCACTCACCAGAAGTAAGTAGCAAGCAAGCCCAGAGAGGAATGACACTAAGAGGTGTTCCTGCTTGTTCCTCCTGCCGGTGACCCGGTTGAAGGTGGGATCTCTCCAGAAACCAGTGATACACCAAATAAACAATCAAAAGTAGAGTAGCCAATTCTCCATCTCCAGCTAATGGTGAACCAAGGAAAGTGGTTCCTCAAAGATGGCCACCGGACCATCACGTGGACGCGGCGGCATGATGTCAGCACGTAGGCTCCTCCCTTCTGGTGAGTGCACTATGGTGGAGGTGCAAGGCGGAAGTCACAGAGGTCACTACATTTTCTTGATTTGATCACATCATTATTTTTTGTACTATAATATTTAGAGGACTTACATATTTTCATTTGTTATACTGTCCATTTTGTTTCTTCATTGGAGTATTCACAATTCCATATTTCTATTTTATGATGTTTCCTTTCTTTCTTACAATCATACTGGTCATCATTGATTATAACACACATTTTTATTAGCGCTGCACATTGATATTATAGTGTTGTGTTTTGGTGGCGACAGAGGGTTTGCCACATTGTGCTAACTGTTTACTTTTTCCTTTTTTGTCTTGCGCTCACCATTTATTCTTTGATTATACCTTTCCAGGTAGTAGTCTATATCTGGAAGAGTCCTTATTAGGTAAATTCCTGTGTGGGGCGCTAACAGGTTGCTTGAGGTTACATCTTTTTTGGTGATCCTTTTCCCATGCAGTCTCCTCTGAGCAGTGCCTCCTCCCTATTTATATCAATCACAGGGTGGAGAGCAGTACCCAGAAAAACCCTGGAAAGGCATAGACAGAGTTAACCCTTCCCAACCAGGCAGCCCAGAATCTCTAACAGCAGCACCATTTGTAAGCACATGTCTACAAGCTGATAGTCAGGTCTACAAATATTATAAACGTGCAGGATTACCAATAAATAATTTTATTTACTCCTTTACTTAGCTCTAATTACTTTGCCTGAGGAAGACAGAGTGGGACAGTGATATTCCTCCTGAGGTCTGACACTTGCTGCCCTGACTGCTGCTTGAACTCAGTGATAACGTGCTGCTTTCCAGCTCTAAAGTAACTATAACTGGATTAAACAATGTGGTTGTATTGGTTTATATTCCTCTTAACAACAAGGCTGTGTTATGTGATACTGTTATGCACAATTGGGAAAGCGTACGTGTTTTTATCATAAGGTCAGAAGATTGGTCCATGGAGTTAGAGGTAACAGATGAGCTAAAGTCATCCTCATACAGAATAAAATTAAGCTAAACAAGGGGGCAGATCCTTAATAGGTACGACTACATATTTATGCTAATGTAAAACTATGTTCATATTCCCAGATAAGGCTCCCTAGCACCACAGGGACCCCCGTCTTCCTGCCACATGCATTAATTAACATTTCCAATGAAGTGAGACACAGAGGAGAAAGAAGAACCTCAATATTTTAGAGCTGCCATAATACCAGATTTAAAGTGCAGTCACACTCAAAAATGAAGACTTGCTATGTTACAGGTGACAATTAGAAGTGTTCATTGTAATAAAGCCATAGACTGAAATACCTTTTGTCTGGAATCATACCTAAAAAATAGTAGTGCTTGCTGGTATGTGAGTGTGCCTAGGCACTCCTGTGCCCACAGCCTAACTGCTGTATATCTACAGTGTGAGAATGAAGGCACTGCCGCTTGTGACTACTAGTGAGTGAGATTAGGTGATGTCACTAGCGGGCCACTTGCTGTTCTGCTTGCTGCAAGTTTTGATAAAAAAAAAAAAAGCAAACCTCTCTCTACCAAGATGAACGATAGGAACCTCCTGCACTACTCAAAAAATGGTCCACTAACAATTATGGGGAAGAGGCTGCTGACACCCAACCATATACCAAATGGATAATGTGCAAAATATAAAGTGAATTGGTGCAGCGCTACCCCAACACTACACTACTCCCTCACCATCTTATCCCAAAAATAGATGAAATAAACCAATAAATGATGTACAATAAATACGCAAAATAGAATAGAATGCACATAAAAACAGTTTGAATCATCCAAAATGACTCATAAAAAACTTATAAGTGACTAATGCCACCGGTGCAGTTCAGTGTATACAACAAGCCATTCTTTCACAGTTCATGAAGTGAGCTGATCCGCTAAGTGATCCATAGTGGAACACAAATTGAATAGATAATGTGTAGATAAAGAAAAAACAGTGAAATAAAAAGTCCTGATGGGACTTCATATTTATGAACTATAATAAACATAAAAGGTGAATCCCTAAATGTGGGATCAATACACTAAAAGTAATGGTGATCACAAAGGCTATAAATTAGCCAAAATTAGTGAAAAATAGTGAATCACTGAATATGAGATCAAATATATCACATAATTGTGATAAGTGCAGTGATAATAATAATCAATATAAAGAGTGAATCCCTGAATGTGGGACCAATAAATACATTAATATTAATAGTGACCATAAATTAGCCAAAAAATAGTGAAAAAAAATCCGTGAATCCCTGAATGTGGGATTAAATATATCACACTAAAGTGACAAGTGCAGCGATTATAAGTCCAAAAAAAACTAAATAAATAAAATTAATAAATAAAATAAAACAGAAATATGTGGTATCACAACAAAACGTGATATTCAAAAACCACTGTTCCAGTGTCACATAAAAATTGTCCAGAAAAATAAAGTTCAATGGTGCGTAGAAAAACACCAAATAATACGACGACTCAGAAGGTGCAGGTGATATAGTTATATTCGCATGACAACCAGAAGGAAATAATCCATAAACGGCTGAAGTGCCCCCTCACCTCCTTGAGGCATGGTAAGACAGTAATGAAGACAGTAATGTATAAAGATAGGCTACAGGAAGATCTCAGACAATACTGGTGACCAGACCTTTGCTCGGTCATTACTTTTTCTTGGGCAGAGCTTCCAGTGATCAGTTCCTCTTTAACCTCTTGGCGCCGGCCGAACACAAATGTGCGGCCTCCCGGCGTCTGGGCCTAGACATCGAGTGGCCGCACATTTGCGTCCTATTAAAAAAAAAATATGTGCTGAGAGCCCACGCACTGCGCGCTCCCAGCACACGTCCGGTACGCATGGAAAGGTCCCGATCTCCTCTTTCGATCGGGACCTTTCCCGATCATGTGATGGCATGTCACAGCGGTCACATGACCCTAAACCCCACCCCCTGAAACCTTAAAGGGCCAGGAGGCACCAGCACCAAGGGGTTAACAAACAAGTACAGCTCTAGATGCAATCTATAGTTCCAGCTCTCTGTCCTGACAAATCTCAGGGCTTTCTCCGCCTTAATACCACAGGGAAAAAAAATTAACTACAGCTTCTCAATCAACCCCTTGAACTTTGACTAATTCCAATTGTCAGGGTCTTTATTTAAAAAGAAAAACAATCAAATACATGGCTTTCACAAATTTTTCCTGCTTTAAACAACAATGGATGTGACATCTTCTAAAGGCAGGCATCTGCAATGCATAAAGGAAAGGAATGCTGGATAATATGGTGAACCAGTGAAAGCTGTGCATGACTGAAAATCTTGCATTGGAAGGTAAGGTGAAAATAAAAATACCCCACTGATGTAAAACCTCCTGACAAGCATCTCATGTACACAGAACGTTGCTCCCCACAGGGCAGAGCCATCAGATGCCAGAGAATGAAAATGGAGCAGCAGCGCAGGGAGTGGGTAGAGAAATGGAGAGTGGAGGCACTTTGTGCTGCATTAGTTTTACAGGACGATCTGCTTGCACACAAACTGAAAAGACAGAGGGGCTCTGGGGAGTTGCTAGCGTCTAACGTGTTAGTTTTTTTTTTTTTCAAACCTTTCAACCTCTAGAAGAATTGCAATCTGTGGAGAGGCTGGATCTATTTACTCATTACAGATTTCTGAAAATGGCTTTACTCTGACAACAGCACCATTCACACCGAAGGTGTGTAATAAAAAATTGTGGGCTGACAGACACATGTTCTCTTCTCATTGAGGCCTCTGTGGGCTGCACTGATAGCAGCCATGTGTTTAGAAGAAAGGCAGGAGAGAGACCACAGGATCTTACATGCCACAAGAGGAGAATATCAACAGAAAATTTGGCAAGGCTTTTCCAATGAGTCAGAATACACAGTGGCTAAGTGGTTGCCACATCCAACTAGCAGCACTAGCGTCGTTGGTATGAATCCCAACCATTGCACTACCTGCCTGGAGTTTGCATGTTCTCCCTGTGCCTGTGTGGGTTTCCTCTGGGTACTTCAGTTTCCTCCCACACTCCAAAGACATGCTGGTAAGTTAATTGGCTCCTAAATTGGCCGTAGTATGTGTATGTATGAATGTGAATTAGGGACTTTAAATTGTAAGCTTCTTGAGGGCAGGAACTGATGTGAAACTACAAAATACAGTATATGTAAAGCGCTGCATTATTGACTGTGCTATATACAGTGTATATATATATATATATATATATATATAATACAGGACCTTTATTATAGGTATAACGATCAATATAATGATCGTTATTTCACAAAGTCATAGTTGAACTTTTCTTATTTGCTCCCTTTTGGTCTGTTATATATACACCATAGAAAAAGTATGTTTAGTAAGTGCTAGAGGAAAAAATCCTGTTGATTCTACCAACAATTTTGTGAAAGATAACTTCCAATGCTGACTATACAGTTAACGTTCTTCCCAGTTCTCAATGTGAATTATAAAATACCTACCAACATGTTAGGGAGAAGAGAAGAGGGGGAGGCTGACCAGAGGGTAACAATACTGCTCCTCCATAGCTACAATGCAGTGAGCATTGTCACCCTAGGATGGGAAGCGAGTTACTGCCAGGAGGCCCAAGTGAAAATAAAGAGAAAAAAAAAGAAAATAATGCACATTTAAGGACCGACACGCGGCAATATGTAAAATATTTATTCTTGGGTTTAGAGATGCTGTCTTTCAGCAATGACACTTAATTTAATAGTAACAGATAATTATATCGCTGACAATTTACACATTACATATTGTGCATTCACGCCAACCCCTGCCCTCAAGGAGCTTACAATATAAGGTCCGTACCTCACAGACATACATACATAACTAGGGCCAATTTAGACAATAGACAGTTAACCTACCAGCATATCTCTGGAGGGTAGGAGGAAACCAGAGTACCCGGAGGAAACCCACACAAGCACAGAGAAAAACATGCAACCCCATGCAAGCTGTGTGCAGGTTGGGATTCGAAAGTGCTGCAAGGCATAAGCACTAAACACTTACCGTGCTGCCCAGTGAGACCTTGAAATAACGGTGACATGGATAAAATATATGGCACTTTGGCAATGCGGCACTCTTTTCCTTAAATCAAAATTATTTATTTAAAAAGAGGATTAAATAATTTTTTCTTCTTTTGTGCGATGACATATTGAACTCACTGTTTCACCTGTTGGGACAGCCTGGTACTGTATCTTAACCATACAATATAATGGTTAACCATCCACATTCCCATCGCACACATTCGTGGAGGAGGCTCTGGGATACTAGGTGCTGCAGCAAACAATAGCTGGAGACTGGATCTTACATGACACAGTGCAGATATTTACCAGCACACCAAAAATCTTTAAGTTGTCCAAACGGCTTTATTGAAGTATGATCACATCACAAACAGGAAAGTGCAAGGTTTCGGAGTCACGCAGGACCCCCTTTATCAGACATGTGATGAATCATCACAAAGGGGTCCTGTGCGACTCCAAAACGTTGCACTCTCCTGTTTGTGATGTGATCATACCTTAATAAAGCCGTTTGGACAACTTCCGTGCTGTACTGGCAAATACCTGCACTGTATAAAATACAATGGCTCTCCTTAGAACAAACAATATCTATCTGGCCAGAGACCAGACAGCCAAGTACTATAAGAAACAGGGCAGTTTTTTTGCCGTTATAGAAGCAGAAGAAGTAGAAATGAACAGAACCTGCACACAGACATTTCAGTCTGTAAAAAATATAACGGCATAGCTGACGCATGCCTGCATTCAGTCATTTGCTATAATACACCTTTGGATCCACTCCTCCAAATGTCAGGTGCATACTATGCACACTGCTTTTAATGACTTGAAGGGGGCCTAGAACACAGCCAGGTACTCACAGTCATGCCAGCTATGAAAAATACAACTGCATAATTGAGTAAACACTGCCCATCAATATCCTGGTGTAAAGTACCAGGAGCCTAATGGGAAAGAAATGATTAAGCTGTGAGTGAAAAGGTCACATTGTTTAATAACGGAAAACTCTCAAGCACAGTATAAAACTGTCCAACACAATATAAAAGGTTTAATGCGGTATAAAAATGTCCAGACCAATAAGTTACCAGTTTAAAGCAGCTGCCAAACCCTATTACTTGAAAGACAAATGTTTCTGAATTTTGTTTAAAACATTTTGTTTTACCCTCAGAAAGCATTTAATTTACCAGGTAAAATAAGAAGATTAAAAAAATGGTAATATATGCCATTTCGAGCCCATTGGTATCTGAAAGGGTGTATTCAATCCCTAACTGGAAAATTGGTGATGTTGGTATTAGTCAACAAAGATGGTGTTACTAGGGCTACTACTGTAAATCTCATTTACCTTGTACTAAGGAAATGGCAAAATAGTTGCAGTACATTATTATAAAGGCACTGTTGAAAATACGAGAACCGGGGGTATTTTCAGTGACTGCATACAGAATACTTAGACATAAGGTAGTGTTTAATACACAGTCATCTTTGATTCATACAGATTCTCCTTATAAAGCCCTTATGTATACTAGGCAGTGACATGGACATCCTTGTAGAACTGTTGAGTTTAACACCAGGCAGGTCTCTTGATAAAACCTAAATCCAAGCAAACAAATAGGCTGAAACACATATATGGCGCCTTTCAGATGAGCTTTCAGATCAAGCAGACCTGATAGGAAGCTCTATGCAAGTCTATGGGCAGGAGGATATAAATAGATAGCACCAGCCAACATCTGAGTCTGTCCAGGTCCATAAAAAGAAACAGTGCATCCCTTTCTGTTTTTTTGTGGACCTAAAATTGATGGATCAGAGGTGGCCTGATACAAATGGACACAAGTCCATTCATATCTGGCTTCCCATGGAGCCATCACAGGTCCGCTGATGCCTATTGTCAAAATTAAGTAAAAAAAATTAGCAAGCACGCATGTCACAAAAGTTACATTCATCTTTTCCTGTTCTGATTCTGCAAGGGATCTGTTTGTGGACTCCCCGCTGAACAGAGCGGGCGCAGCTGCATGAAAAGACCCTTAGTGAGCTGTTGTACTGGTTAATTAAATAAAATTTCTATCCATCTAGTTCTCAGGTTTGTACTGCAGATAAAATGGTAGCAATAAAGTATGGTCCAAAATGGTCATTTTCAAAACATTTGTTCAATCTTCTATTGGTTAGTGGGGTCAAACAGACACTCGTTTCTGATGGTATTGATGAGAAAATTCAAAGGAGCAGGAGAGAAAACTTGTAGTGAAAACCTGTTTCTGGGATTCCATTCAAGTAGCAGGTCTGGACCAAATTTTAAGGGTGTTCAAACAAAATCAGTTCAACCAATGATGGCAAGAAAGAATGCTCTAACAAAACATTTTTTAGAATTTTCTTATGAATTTTTCATTGAAAATCTAACAGTGTATGGCCAGCTTTAGTTACCTACCCACCTCCAGTGTGTGATTAGACTATAAAGGAGCAACAGCAGGAGAGTCATGAACTCATTGTACAATGTACAATGCACCATCTCCTACTTGAAGGTATAATCCTTGTCAGCGCATATGCCTGCAATACTCCTTACCAGCCACCCCCTGGCGTTCCCCTCCCTCTTTCAATCTGAGTTCCATATTGCAAGCGTGAAAAATGTTTTTTATCAAGTCAAATTAGTTTATTCACACAGGCTTTAATAATAAATGCATTCCTTTTTTTGATAGGTACTTGGAGATCAACTTTACCATTTTGAAGCGCTATTTGTGCTTACCCTACTGTCAAATGCCCATGTAGTATTTTTGTGAATGTAAGCAAATCTTTTTAAAATATCTATAATAGGAAACCCAAAAATACTCAGCTAATTTGAACAAAATAAATTCCTACAACAAATGGGCTGGAGAAAAACAAAGACAGTTTGGAGAATGCCTTTGGAGGGTTATTGAGTAAATGATGTGGCACATTATAAATTCTTCTTTCTTTGGAGAAAAACTGCCTCCATGATGTCACTGTTTAGGGAACATACACCAGGGAAATTCCTGCTTGTCAGGATCATGTCTCGACTTGTAGAGCTGTCATTTATCAGTAGATAACATAGTAAGAGATGCACTATTTCTCTATCAATGGACATGCCATTCTTCATTTATACTGAACACATCAGCATGCATGCAATAAATTATTCCATTCAGAGCAGCTCATATTCTCCATACTACCACCACTATAACGCTTCTCTCTTACATTATTAATCACAGAATACATTCACTGATATCAGAAGACCGGGACGTCTGATTATTGTTCTAAAAGGTTCTGGTCAACAGCAAAAATCACAGCCCAAACAAGCATCTAGTGATGACGTAGTGTCTACATTCTTATTTTTGAAGAACATTTCAAAATAGCAATGGGGGCTGGCTTAAAGTGTATGTAACCGCTAACAATGAACATATCTTAGTTGGTCTATTTTGGTCTGTTAAATATATTAGAGAGCATGCTCTTGTATCTGTTTTATGAGTGCCAAAAAATCTGATGCTCTTTTCAGAAATTCCAACCTGTCCTGTGTCCTCTGCCAACTTCCTGTGTCATGTCAAAGAGACTATTTAGTACTCACAGTTCTTATTTTGGCACTCCAAGAACCATTCTGTGTTATAGGTTTTGATTTAAGTGTTTTGTTGGGGGTTTTTATGGGAGGGTATAGATAAATTAGTTTGCTGCATATTTAAAGCCTTAAAAAAATCATCACAAGGGACAAAATGTAAATTTAGCATGATGTGACCCTTGTGTTTATTCTTTTCATTTCAGGAGAAATTTTTCTCTCTCTTAGGCCCCCAGCCACCATATTCTTTCGATGCAGCGGGGGTTAATACAGCTAAGGAGATGTCAGAAGCTCTCATCAAGGGAGACTGAGATGTCTGCCCTTTTCTGCCAGATCCTCCATTCACAGAAGCCATTTTACAGCTTCTATGAATGACATAGGATATCTGAATAGAGGGACCAGAGCTATCAACCATCCTCCCATCCCCTATGCAGATATGACAGAAAAGGGCGGGCATAGTCAAGCTCCCTTGGCAAGAACTCCTAACAGCCCCTTAGCTGGTGAGGGTAGGACAGACGAAGATTTCTACTGAAAAAAGAAGAATCCACAAAAGGGACAGATCATACTAGTCATAAGTTGTGTCCCTTGTGATGATTTTTCTGGTTTTATTTTTAGCTAAACCTGGCCTTTAACTGCTTCCATACCGGGCACTTTTACACCTTCCTGCCCAGGCCATTTTTCAGGTTTCAGCTCTCTCACACTTTGAATGACAATTGCGCGGTCATACAACATTGTACCCAAACTAAAATTTTATCACTTTCTTCACACAACTAGAGCTTTCTTTTGGTGGTATTTAATCACCGCTGGGGTTTTTATTTTTTGCTAAATTAACAAAAAAAGACCGAAAATTTTGAAAAAAAAACCCACGTTTTTCTTTGTTTCTGTTATTAAAGTTTGCAAATAAATAATTGTTCTTCATAAATTTAGGCCAAGATGTATTCTGCTACATGTCTTTGGTGAACATAACCCAAATTAGGATGTATTATTTAGTTTGTAGGAAAGTTATAGAGTTCACAAACTATGGGATAGATCTGAAAATTGATCAATCCTGAAGTACTGACGGCCAATCTAATTTCTTAGATATCCCCCAAATGACCCCTTTTTGCAAAGCAGACAGTCCGAGGAACTTCATAAAAGGAATGGCGGGTTTTTTGAAGTTGTATTTTTTTGGAAAATTAAAAAAATTATTTTTTTCACTATTTTTTTTTTTACATACTGTCACCAGTGCAGTATAGCATCATTATATAACTGGCATGGCGGTGATCAGAGAAACTGACTGGTGACAGTATGAAAAAAAGAAAATTTATATATATATATATATATATATATATATATATATATATATATATTTTTTTTTTTTTTATTTTATTTTTTTTCATTTTTCATTACTTTTTTTAAGATTTTTTTTCATATTTCACTACGACCAAAGTAGTACAATGTTACCATAGTAACATTGTACTACTTTTGGGAAGTGATTAGTGTTTGTTTTTTGTACACAATTTGCTTATAGCAAAGAATTACTTTGCTATAAGCAAGCATTTACCTGAATGACATCGATTCATTCAGGGTTTTTTTTTTTTTTTTCTCGTACTTAGCTGTGATTTGGCCACAGCTAATCACATGACATGTGCATGTGATCGCTGTAACCATTCACAGCTAGACACTAGTATACAATGGATGGCATGAATGAAGCCATCCATTGTATACAACTGCCCTGTGACTTGCTGTGATTGGTCACAGCAGGTCACATGGTACTGACAACGGGGGCCGGTACTCAGATCTGTCATCGGCCGTGCCCGAGGTACACGGACGGTGACAGATCGCACCGCTGCGCGGCTCTGCAAGAGCACAAACTGCGCATGCCCGGGAGTACGCCATATGGCGTCCACCCGGAAATCTAAAGCATTTTTCCGGCCACCAAACGGCTATTGGCGGGGCGGCTTATAGTTAAAAAGGGTATTTATTTTTCTTTTCTGACCTTTGCCTCACTGCCCATGGGTGGACAGATCATCATTTGGTTTTATACACATTTGCTACCCTATTTTTCAGCTTCTCACTGTAAATCAGTATAATATTTATTTTCATTTGTAGAAATGTCTATTCCTTAAAGACTGCAGTTCCCTAGCACTACATACTCTTTATGCGTTGTCACTTTTAGTGCTTGGTTGGACTTAAACATAATAGGTAATCAGACAACAAACAGGCAACCACTGTAAAAAGCATACCTGTACTCGTTGGCGAGTTAATTTCTTGTCTGATGTTACGAGCTGACTGGCTGGCAGAGCGGGCTGTCTCTCGCTGAGGTTCCAATATATCACGGTATTTAGACACCATTAATACAGATATAAAGTAAACTACGGCCAGTGCAAGGAACTGAGCTTGTTTACTGTCATCCTGGAAAAAAAATGTAGCACTGTCAACAAACCCTTACATACAAAAATCATATGCAGAAAAACATAAGAATCAGGTAGAAACATGTTCATAATGGCATTTTTTAAAGTATAGAGAAAATGGTGTGTGAACATATAGGAAAGGAAGGTCGAGATGATACCAGCACTATTAGGACCCATTTACACGACAACAGTCAAGGTGAGTTTAATGTGTGTTATCAAGATAGCCCAAAAGCTAAAAACAAAATGAAAATACGATTTGTTGATAAGTGTAATATACTTGAAATGGCTTTACATTTGGTCATGCATACTATGAAGCCTCAGTTCCAGCTCTATTTTCTGTATATGGATGCTACCATGGCAAATCATAGGGGTTAGGTTATAAAACAATTAAATCTCTAGCAACGTACTGAGATACTGAAAGACAAAAAACAAAATGTAGAAACCAGTGAAAAAAAAAAAGACGACATTTCATAGCACTAAATTTCCTCTCTGTGGTGCTATAGCCTGTCTTCTAGGACTTTTAGGATGAGTTTTCAGACCACGATCCAACCATCAAGTGCCACCATGCTAAAAGGACAACAGCTCAGATAAAATACCCTATGTACAGTGTATAGCTTTCCCGACAAACTCTTTCATATTAATGTATGCATTACTAAAGAACAGGTTTAAAAGAGGCAGACGTGTAAGGATGGTGCAGGTTACCAAAAGAAAGAGGAGACGTTATACAAACACACCAATCATTAAAATATCTGGGATATATGGGAGCATAGCTTTAATAAACCTTCTTCAGTTCTGCATATGTATCAGTGTGTATTCACAGTACATGGACTGTGCCTAATGCTGATTGACTATCACTAAATTCTTCCAGCTAGTGACCCGATGAAGTTAACAAAATTTACAGATGCATCATTCCCAATGACTGCTGTGAGCAGTTTAGACCAGCCTTTTTCAACCAGGGTGCCCAGGCACCCTGGAGTGCCTTTAGGAACCTTCAGGGGTGCCTTGGCAAAATGCCTAAAAATTACCCAAAAACTGTATACAAGCCAGCAGGTGGATCAAGCCTGCCATTTAGTTATACAGCCACAGGTTTTCATTACAACTTTCTAGCAGCCGACAACATAAAAAAAAAACCAATGATGCCATCAGTTGATAAGAAAGGTCTCCTGCACAGCATCCTTGCTTGCCCCTCCCCTGCCCCTCTCCATCAGCAATGGGGTCACATTAGCTTAGTGAGAGAGATATTGCTGCGTTCTGTTTTAATTGTTTAGTTTTTTTACATTTTGCAAAGGGTGTCTCAAGATTGTGCAGAACTTTAAAGGGTACCTCAAGACTGAAAAAAGATTTCAAAACCCTATAGATATCACATTATTTACACATTCCTAACAAGCTTTAAAACAAGCCATCACTGACCTATCTGCTGGTACTGAAGAACAATTGATTCTTAAAGATCACAACACAGACTCTAAAGTTGGGTTTCAGCTGGTTTCTATCACCTTAGAAACACTTGCTGTGTGTTTACATTAGAGAATAGGCTGCCTGCAAAGATTCTGGTGCAATAGAAGATAATAGGAAGAAAAATAAGATTTCAGTGCTTCTGTTGTGAACTTTAAAGATTCATTTCTCCACAATGCCTATAGCAACAGAGGTGAGGGTTTGTTTTAAAGTGCTTTTACAGCTTATTCAGGATGTGTATATACTATAGGTTGGTGTGCATAATCAAGGCACAGACTCACTAAGTAAAGTTCTCTAAATCCTGTAAATGCTAAAAGACAGAAGTTTTGTAAGTGCATTGTTGCTTAAATTTGTATTTGTCTCTCGGCACAAGGAACAGTACTTGAATTGAATGAAAATGGTCCCTTGTGCTGGTGGCTGATTTTTTAGCCACAGACACATGTCAAGAGTGCTGTGCTGACTATGCCCACCCTTCCCTCCCACCCCTCCAAAAAAAAAAACTCAAAGAAGTTTTACTATAGCTTCTAGCGATGAAAAAAGCTTTATGAATGGAGGTCAGGCAGACAAATGAAAGGCTGCCTCCTCCATTCATAATAATACTATTTATTATATGAATTCCATTTTTTTTTCTTTTTTTAGGTTTCACCTACCCATATCTCCAGCAAAAGTGATAATTGCAGGAGATAGGGCAAATTATAAAACACCGCTTGGCATGCTTACAACAGCCAGTCAATATGTAAGTGGTTTAAATGGTTAGCACTTCCGCCTGGCAGTACTAGGGTTGTTGGTTTGATTCCCAACCACGACATCACCTGCCTGGAGTTAGCATTTTCTCCCTGTGCCTGCGTGGGTTTCCTCCGGGTACTCTGGTTTCCTCCCACACTCCAAAGACATGCTGGTAGGTTAATTGGATCCTGTCTAAATTGTCCCTAGTATGTGTATGTATGAATGTAAGTTATGGACCTTAGATTGTACACCTCTTGTGGGTTAGGGCTCTACAATAGTTATGTAAAGCACTGCATAAATTGACAGCACTATATAAGTACCTGTAATAATAATATCAAATCTTTTCTTAAAAAAAAAAAAAAGGTCGCTATAACTGCTTTCTCTCGCTGACCATAAGTGGAACCAAAGTCAGCAATAAATCAAAAATGCAAAATCTGCAAGCTACCTTCATCAATGCCAACATCCTTTCCTTGGCTTTCTCCAGGTTCAGGGTCTTCAGCAGTCCTTATTGTCTGGGCTAGAATGATGCAGCTCCTGTGCATGCACACGGGAGTTCATTCATTCCAGGACCAAGGCGTGCTAAGAATGTAAACTGAGCTGAGCATGCACGGCTCAGTGTACATATTATAGAATATTGTTAACAGGATAGTACATTTGTTCTATTGCAGAAGAGACGGTGACTCTTCTGCAATAAAGAGCCTGCCTGCTTGCAGTTTTTTTCCCACTTTAGCTTTGCTTTAAAGGCTATTAGAAAACTGCCCTGTCCACAGCAAGACAACACTGCAGAAAATTTTCACTGCAGAATGAACAGCTGTCACCCTGTTAAAGGAAGTGAAAACATAAATCTACTAGCAGGACGGGCAGGTAAAAAAAGTCTGTTTTGGGGAGACTCAAAAAAACAAAAACCAATGTGTTACTACTTGTGACAGACTGTAATGTATATGTAATTTTTGATTTTGCCCATAGTTCTATGTCAACACCTTACTCTCCAGCTGCCTGAAAACATGGTACATTAACAATACTGTGTAGAGCCTGATGGCTTAAAGAAAAAAAAAAATCTGATTTCTGACAATGAGAGATTTCCAAAAAATAATAGCAGTAGGATTTGAGAATAATGGGGAAGACTCCAAAAGGTATGTGCAAGTGCCTGCAATTTATGCATATTATTGTTTTAGATTTTTTTTTTTTCACAGGTCCATTTTAAAACACATTTAAATAAATATATATGGACTAAAATAGTGTTTTATTTTGGTTTGGAGATCTACTTTTCCTGACGCAAACATTTTACTTCTTGCTTAGAAAACAAAAAAATAGGCTCAGGTCAGTAGACATCTGTTTATTACACTACAGGAATACTGTACTTATATTAAGAGCAAATGAAAAAAACAGTTCAATGTTTCCAAGGGACATTGGACTACAGATCTAGAAATCCATATTATAGTTCTACAGCACAGTCTACTGGCCACAAGTAGTAACACAAGTTCACGAGATAAGTTATACTGAACTCAAAAGTGTACTATATAAAAAGGATGAAAAATAACAGGATTTAAATCTAACAAATAGCTTAGTGCACACATCTGCACTTTGTTTTAGAGCATCCTCACAAAGGAATAGCCATGAATAGCCACACCTGGGGCTGTAAGCCTGGCAGAACAGGAGGCAGGGTCTTACCAATGATAGAGTTTAGGTACTGTTAGCTGAGGATGGCTTAAATAAGTCAATATGCACCACCATCCCAAGAAATATATTGTTTTAGAAAGAAAAAAAGACAAAAAGCATTGGGACTTTTCAGGTGCTACTTACAGTCATAACACATAAAACATGGTTTATTAAAATTATACCTTTTAACAATTAACATAATTTTGAGATCATTTTCTAGAGATACGTGTATGTCAAGTTAGGGCTAAATGTGTTAATAAGGGTTAAAAGTTAGGGTTGGGTTAGGTCAAGTTAAATGTCAGTGGGCAAAGTTAAGTGTAACGGATTAATTTTAAGGCAAAGCATAGGGGTTTAGTGTTAAATTGAGGTTTACAGAAATGCTACAATTTTGACTATTTTTGGGTAGATTCTAATTGCCAAAACAAGTAAATGGGTCAAAGCACCAGCCAACCAGTGCTCTATCTGGAATAGTGGCAGTCAAACTCCAGAGCACAGGGCACTAGGTGAAGGGGCACAACTGAACCAAAAGTTAAATTGGGACTATCTTTTCCTTCCCTTCCCCCCACCTTCTGTCCAGCTCTGGACATTGGTGGCTAAATTCAGCAAGAAAACCAATGGGGTAAAAGGCTCCATGGGATAATAAAAGGAGTCAAAGTTTGGGTTTAGTTCACGGTTACTTTAAAAAAAAAAAAAAAAAGACAATTGAAATGTTTGGCTACTGAAAAAGAAGACACTGAATATTATACATCTCTGGCAAATCTACACTCTGCTGTTGTTCAGCAGTAATTTTCAGCATTCAACACTTATGGGAGTGTCAAACACCTGTGTCTCCTCTCCTGTGCTCAATGGTTCCTCCAACCGGCCCTCTCAACCCTCCTGAGTTCTGTTGTTGCACAGGGACCAACAGAAGGAACCACAGTGCACAATAAGGGACGCAGTATTAAACACTATTGACTTTGCTGAAGGCTGAATTGTTAGATGGCAGCAGAGTTTGGACATTCAGCCACCAGGCACTCAGTGTCTTCTACTACAGGAGCCAAGCTTTGAATGTTTTCTTCAGAAAGTGACAGTCTCTGTAAACCTTTTCTCTCGTTTGTTAGTCCGCAGGGCTGAGAAGTAGTTCTGCATATAATGCTGACCAGATGCTGCCTGCAAAAGTGCACTCTAGCAGTAAAATGTACTATAATAAACCCAGGACACAAGAAGAAGAGCTTGTAGAAAAGGTCGTCATTATTCCAGTCTACCTAAGGCAGCCTGAACAAAATATTGCCCCAGTATTGACAATTTTGTCTGAAATATGGTTTTGATGGAAATTCTTGTTGGAAGGGAGCATTGATCCATTTGGTAGTTTTTGCAATTGAAAACTGGTTAAAATTTGCTGTGTGTATGGCAGCCAGTATAAGACAGGTTTTGGGTAAGAGACATGAGAGCTCTTTAAATGACTCCCCCAAACTTCACTTTTATATTAGACACAGCAAAGCTGCCCTTCTGGGGTCAGACATTGATCTGATTACCCCAATATCATCGGTAAAGCGTCAAATGTCAGTTATAGCACTATAGGAGAAATAAGCACACTTACCACATCACGGAACACTACAGCTCTGAGGCGATTAATATCGACATCTTGGAGTAGCCGATCGGGGTCCTTGATTGGTGAAAGATTACCAGAAACATTGTCCACAGGGGTCTACAGATATATAAATATTATTATTATAGTAATTTTCAAAACAAATAAGGACAGAGTGTTACAAAACTACAGTAAATATATTAAAACCATTGAGGACAAATTCAGACCAGGAATTTGGAAAGGTCATTTAATGAACAAAAGGCAAATTGCCAATATCAGGGATATATATTTATTGTTATGAAGTACGTTGTACAATGTTGGATACAGGGGCGGACTGACAACTCATGGGGCCCCAGGGCAATAGGGGATCATGGGCCCCTGTGTCTTTGCCCACACTCAAATCACACCCAAAAAAGCCTATGAAAAGTACCAGGGACATCTCATGGGGCCACCTACTGACCCCGGGCCCTTGGGCAGAGCCCGAGTTCCCCAATGGTCAGTCCGCCCCTGGTTGGATACTTTATCCATACCATCTTAGACATCCTAAAACAGTAGACCCCAAAAAAACAGAAATACTCCTGTTTAGCAAAGATGAAATTTAAAAAACAGCTCCATGGAATGAGAAATGTTAGAATTTCTATCAAGTTATTATACCTGTTTCTGGCCTCATTAGACAGATTTCAGTATTAGGAATTGGAAGTAAAAGAGTCAGGATAAGCAAGAAAATAGGATTTTTTTTACTCACTGCAAAATCCTTTCTTGGAGTCCACTGAGGGACACAAGTATTTAAATTGGTTTAAAAGTCTTAAGGAGAAAAGGGGGAGGGACCAAGCCACCTGTTCTGAGTCAATGGAGTGCAGCTTTCCATGGGGGAACCTGCCAAAGAGGAGGAGCCTGGAGAACCGGTGGATGACCATAGAAGAGGAGGACCATAGAAGTGGAGGACCAGAGGTGACCAAAATGGTGGGCAGCAGGAACAGATCAAAGTTCTACATGGCTCTTTGCAAGCAGGAGGGGCCATAAGAAGAAATTTCTTCAACACTGTACGGCGGGAAAGAGCTTGGAGCATGCCTGCACAACATTCCACCCAGCAAATTGTGTCAGTGCATGGTTTCATAGCATTAACCACTTCTGAGGCAAAACCAGTGGGAACAAGAAATAGGCACCCAACAACCTATGTAAATGAGTTAGCATGCCCGTCTGGCTTGCTCACTGAGTCCCCAGAGACAAGGCTAACATTGAGGCAATTTCACTGACTATTGACCTAGAAAGTGCTCTACAGCAAACTTTGAAAAATGTTGAAACCCAGGTCCCCACTTTCTGGCTAACCCCGCTACATCCAGTCCAGTGGTCCAGATATAGAACGAAAAAAGCAAGGCTGAGGACCACTGTGCCGAATACCTGCGATTGGAGAGAGAAAACTCCAGCAGTGATGAAGAAAAGAGTCTTGTGTGTATAAAAAAAATTTACAGTAAAAAGAACTAGCATGCTAGCAGAGCTAAAGAGAAAGACATCCATCCTAGGATGCTAGCAAAAACCAGAGACATGCTGTTAACGTAGTAAAAGGGGTTTTCGTGGGCTGGTCTACAGTTTTACATTGTTGGCTATTGTCCAATCTTCCTGTAGGTATCAGTATAACTCAAAAGTTAAAGGCTTCCTGTTTTCCATTTCTACTGAGAAGTAGAAAATTGTCCTTTTCTATGCCACAAGTGCCTCCAAACATGGGTACATGCTGTATGCTTTATTTCAGTTTTCAAAGTGCATGGTTCTTTGGGACCAGCCCAGAGGAATGCAGGGGGAGAGGTGCATGGACAGTGCTCTGAAATCTTTCCAAGTCAAGTAAAGCATAATCCACACAGCCAGACTTAGCAGCTGGATAGGTATACTTAAAGCAAATATGGTATGTACAGGCACCTTACAGCTGTTGTGCCAATGTATCATACCTGAAAGGGTGAGGGGTTCACTTGAAGGTACAGTTCCTTCACTGGAGTACAGGGGAGTGCAAACCCATGTCACCAGTACCTCAGCATCTGTTTACATGACCGATAGACAAGAATTATCAGAGGTAGTTCCATTCCTTTGTAACAGATTTCTGCAAATACTTAGTGTGGCAGGTCAGTTAGGTTAGAAGGAGGTCTTTAAACAAGCAAATGTTCACTTTAACACTTTCTTTAGTGTGCACACATTTACATTTTAATTCAATATTTTCCTTTTAATATATTTGTTTCTAATGTTTAATTTCAAAATACTTTCATATTCAGTGTTGCTGCTAAAGAAATGGACAACAAATAGCTAAAGATTTGATCATATGTGTTGCCCTACGCTTAGGCTACACTAGTTCTATTAACACCCACACCTTCTGTATAACACATCTTCCAAGAGCAGGGGAGCAAGGGCTTAGGAACATTTCATTTAATGGTATTTATTTACAAGGTATTGTTCAGTTTGCACAAGGCCAATAAGAGCCATCTGAGGGAATGGAATGTACTCTTTTACTCGCAAGGGACCGAACAGTAATATAATGGCTTCTCAATGATAATTGGCCATCCGCCTCTTCCCAGCTTGGCTTTTAATCACTTAGAGTATGTTTCTGATTTAAAAAAAAAATCAGGTCACTGCAGTAGTATTTTTCTAAGATTTAATTTCATCCTTTACCAGTGTCTAAAGCTTTATACTACAAATTCAATAAGTCCCACTAGTATCCAACTTAATTCAGTTTGTTTAACCTTTGACAATACACCTTCCTCCAAGTGCGCTGCAGATAGTCTGGAGAAGTCCTGATCAGATAGATATATTTCCTGTCTTGCCTTGAGCCATGTTACATGATCTACACATCGCTGTCTCAGAGGACACTGCCTGCAGAGGAGAGGCTGTCTGTCACCACTGTGCGGCCAGCACTCGCATGTTGTATAGAGTATCACGTGAGTATCTGCTATGCAATAAAGTTCTCTCTTATGATCACCATCTCGTGTGTTCATTGCATACATTTATAAGCATTTGTGTTATTCTTTGTGTGTCTAAAGAAAAGTTCATTAACCACCTCCCGCACACCATATAGTAATAGTAAGGTGGTTCTCTCATTCTGGGAGGATGTCACCGCGCATGCGCGGCTCAGGGAGCGCGCAGCGTGGCGATCGATCACAAGGGACACAGCGGATCATCGATCACGGAAAGAGCCGAAGATGTCGGCTCGGTCATGTGATCAGCCGTGTACAATCACAGCTGATCACATGTAAACAGGGAAATGCCAGTTATCGGCATTTCTCTCCTCTCAAGCTGTCACATTGACAGCTCGAGAGGAGAGGAGAGCCGGTAATCGGCTTTCCGTGGAGGGGGCATGTACATTGATCATCAGGGCACTGATGATCAGTGTGCCCTGATGATCAGTGTAGCCCCAGCAGCACCACCTGTCAGTGCCTTGTGCCATCAGTGCCTTGTGTCAGTGCTCATCAGTGCCTCGTGCCAGTGCCCATCAGTGCCACACATCAGTGCCTACCAGTGCCGATCTGAGCTGCCTTTCAGTGTCACCCATCAATGCCAATCAGTGCCACCTATCAGTGCTGCCAATCAGTGCCACCTATCAGTGCCAGTCAGTGCCGCCTATCAGTGCCAGTCAGTGCTGCATATCAGTGCGCATCAGTGCTGCATATCAGTGCGCATCAGTGCCGCCTATCAGTGCCAGTTAGTGGCGCATATCAGTGCCAGTCAGTGCCGCCTATCAGTGCCATGTATCAGTGCTGCCTTTCAGTGCCCATCAGTGATGCCTGTCAATGCCCATCAGTGCCACCTACCAGTGCCTCATCAGTGCCACCTATCAGTGTCCATCAGTGCAGCCTATCAGTGCCCACCACTGCAGCCTCCTTAGCGCATATCAGAGAAGGAGAAAAATCACTTATTTACAAAATTTTATAACAAAAAGAAAAAATGTTTTGTTTTTTCAAAATTTTCAGTGGTTTTTGGTCTGTTTAAGAAAAAATAAAAAACCCAGAGGTGATTAAATACCACCAAAATAAAGCTCTGTCACAAAAAAAATGATAAAAATTTGGGTACAATGTTGTATGACCGTGCAATTTTCATTCACAGTGCGACAGCGCTGAAAGCTGGGAATTGGCCTGGGCATGAATGGTGTATAAGTGCTCTGTAGGCTAGCGGTTAAAAAAAAGGTCTTGCTGATTCTCACCCCTTGGTACTATAAACTAAAGAAGCCCTGTGCTACCACGGTCTACAGTTACAAGTTTAGGGAGACCGGAATCAGAATCATCTAGGGTATAGGACAAGCTTCTTTGATCTGAAAGTGTTTTCATTCTTGGTTGCAAAACATCAAGAACTGTATTTGGAGGATAGGTGCACCTATTTCTTACTGGGAATTAAATAGGCAAACTAGATTCTGCTTTAATGTAAGTATAAGAAAATGCCTGCTACAGAAGAAATGTTTACACAGAACTGCCTCTGGCATCTGGACACCTTAGGCCCCTTTCACATGGGCGGACTCCACTAGCGGATCCGCCTGCTCAGCGGGGGAATCTGCATAAGCGGAGCGGACATGGCCCACTGTCCTCTATGGGCGGTCAGATATAAACAAACCACCTGCCTGTTTACATTCAAATTACATCCAATGATGAACAGATCTTCATCTGTTTGTTTTTAGTGGATCAGATGCAGGCGGTTGTAAACGGGTGCATGTCCGTTTACACCTGCCACTCGATAGAGGGCAATGGATGGTCCAAACAGGTCCACCTGAAAAATGGTCCACCCGTGAGAAAGCGCCCTTAGTTACCACAGTGTTCCCATTTCCTAAAATCTGGCTACCTTTAAAATGCTGTCCGTATATGGGGGGGGGGGGGGGGCAAACTTTGTAATATGTGTCAGCCAGAATGTCACAGACTGTACTTCCCTGATCCTAAAGAAACATTAGGAACAGATGGGGGTTTAAAAAAAAAAAAGTAGTTTCTATTATAAAATGTATGTTGTATATTCATATGCGTACACTAAAACACTGAACTCTTTTTAACTTCCAGTAAGTATTTTAAGTGCAATTATCCTTTAAGAGTACAAGAATATGCAACCAAGCTGAAAAAGCATTTAAAGGAATACTTCTGCGGACACTGATGGAAGCAATGGAAGAAAATAATAACAATATTTCTAGAATTATTTTTTATTAAAGACTTGCAGCATCACAGCTGAACATTCAATAAAGGGGTTCAAGGGAGGGGGGGTGTGCATTTTCTTTTCACAATAAAGATTTTCTATTTTGTTGCGTTTATGGTTTTTTTTTAATCATATAGCTCTGCTTCATATTCACACCGGATTTAAAAAAAACAATTACAGTTAATACATTGTAATTAATTTGTGTAAATGCAAATCTTATGTATTGTTTTTCCCAGTTGAACATAAGGCTGCAATTGCATCATATCCTACCTACAAGGACTGTTAGTACTGTTGGATGTCTTTTTAAACCACATAAAATAGACTGCATATAGTCTGAACTTACCTTGGCTGTACTTGTAGCTGGCACATTCTGCAAATTATCTGGGATTTTTCCACTGCTCGCAGGCTTGGTTATTCGCTCCCGCTGCCTTTGCCGGCACTCCAGGCAGTTTCGTACAGCTACACAGCAAACTAAAAAAGGTTTAATCAAAATCGACTCGCATGTAGTTTATATCTTTAACACACTATGAGAAATAGACTTTATATAATGAAATCTGCTACAAGGAAAAAAAAAAAACACATTTACTTACCTACAATGCAGGTCAGGTGGATATGTGTTAAAGGAATATATTATCATACCAAACCTACAGGCCCTTGACCCAAGACTCTGTGAGATCTGACTGTGCTGCTAAGTTTTTTTTTTTTCTTCAAAGGGTAGTAATGACAAACGAGACTAAGGAACCAATACATACAGAAACTGAAACAACTTAAATTATTATGTTTGTCCATCTCATTACTTTGGAATGAATTTCTATTTAGCCAATTAGAAATAATTAGAATTTAGAAAAAAAAAGGTGACCTACAAACAGGGGTTTACATTGGATATAAAAAGTCTACACCCCCCCTGTTAAAATGTCAGGTTTTTGTGATGTAAAAAAAATGAGACAAAGATAAATAATTTTAGAACCTTTTCCACCTTTAATGTAACCTATAAACTGTACAACTCAGTTGAACAACAAACTGAAATCTTTTAGGTGGATGGAAGTAAAAATAAAAAACTAAAATAATATGGTTGCATAAGTGTGCACACCCTTAAACTAATACTTTGTTGAAGCACCTTTTGATTTTATTCCAGCACTCAAGTGTTTTTGGGTATGAGTGTGTCAGCATGGCACATCTTGACTTGGCAATATTTGCCCACTCTTCTTTGCAAAAACACTCCTAATGTGTCAGATTGCGAGGGCATCTCCTGTGCACAGCCCTCTTCAGATCACTCCACATATTTTCGATTAGATTCAGGCCTGAGTTCTGGCTGGGCCATTTCAAAAATGTAATCTTCTTCTGGTGAAGCCATTCCTTTGCTGATTTGGATGTATGCTTTGGGTCGTTGTCATGCTGAAAGATGAAGTTCTTCTTCATGTTCAGCTTTCTAGCAGAAACCTGAAGGTTTTGTGCCAATATTGACTGGTATTTGGAACTGTTCATAATACCCTCTATCTTGACCAAGGCCCCAGTTCTACCTGAAGAAATCAGCCCCAAAGCATGATGTTGCCACCACCATGCTTCACTGTGGGTATGGTATTGTTTTGGTGATGTGCAGTGTTGTTTTTGCGCCAAACATATCTTTTGGAATTATGGTCTAATGAAACCAAGGTTGAACTTTTTGGCCATAACACATTTTCCCACATGCTTTTGCAAGACTTCATATGTGTTTTTGCAAAATGTAACCGGGCTTGGATATTTTTCTTCCTAAGAAAAGGCTTCCGTCTTACCCCATATCCCAGACATATGAAGAATACGGGAGATTGTTGTCACATGTACCACACAGCCAGTACATGCCAGATATTCCTGCGCCTCCTTTAATGTTGCTGTAGGCCTCTTGGCAGCCTCTTAGACCAGTTTTCTTCTCGTCTTTTCATCAATTTTGGAGGGACATCCAGTTCTTGGTAATATCACTGTAGCGCCATATTTTCTCCACTTGATGATCACTGTCTTCACTGTGTTCCATGGTATATCTAATGCCTTGTAAATTCTTATGTATCCTATTCCTGATTGATACTTTTTAACAAAGATGGAAGCTCTCAGTGGACCATGGCTTTTCCTGTAGGATGCGACTAAAGACATATTAGAACAGCTGAACTTTATTTGGGGTTAATCAGAGGCACTTAAAATGATGGCAAGTGTGTGCTGACTCCTATTTACCATGATTTTGAATGTGATCACTCAATTCTGAACACCCCTCCACTCCACCCCCACCTCTCTTAAAAGATTTCAGTTTGTATTTCAATTGTTGTACAGTTTATAGGTCACATTAACGATAGAAAAAGTTCTGAAATTATTTATCTTTGTCTCATTTTTTTACATCACAGAAACCTGACATTTTAACAGGGGTGTGTGGACTTTTTATATCCACTGTAAGTATTTGGTACCTCAGCTGCCTCTGTTTTCTTAAAATATAGTCATCCATTAGAACTTTGCTAGAAATGTTTAGTCTATTTTAAATAAGATAACACAAAGACAGTGATAGTGGGCAAAGTGATATGACTCACAATAACCAGATACTACCTGTCAAAAGTTGAAAAAGGTATAGTTACTGAAAACATGCTACTCCAGTGTTCTGTCATAGTTGGTCCCAAAAGCTCTTGCTGATGAGGCTGACATATGGTTCTCTCCTTCAGTAGACTTCACATGACCAAGCCCAAAGTGGTTAACCTTTCTTTATGTTGACACTTGGGTATAGGTACTTGCCCCTTCAGAATATATGCAATTACTTTATAAGGCCCCATGTACACATGTGTTAAAAACGTAGTTGTTAGAGGCGTTTAGAGGTAGAAGTGTTTAGAGGCAGAAAAAAACCATCACTTGCATGTTCCAGAGAGGAGCATTTTGGTGGAAAAACTGCTAGACATGTTTAGCGTCTGAGAGTTTATTTCAATGGCCAGAATATTATTAGTATTTTTATAAGTATTATTCTGGCAAATGGAATGAATGCCAAAATCCTTGACGTGCCTAAATGCATTTGGAAAACGTGTCTTTAGGAACATTTTGTTTACGCTGCTTTTTCTTCCTCTGGAGCAAAGGTGTCTAGTGGAGGAAAAAAACGTCCTGTGTATATGAGGCCTTAAAAGAGGAAGAGAAGCTCTCTCTGGAGCTGTTCTAAGTATTTATTTTACCGTAAGGGCTGCAGCAACTGCAACAAAGGGTCTGGTGATTCAAGTGGAGAAGCTTTGTGGGTATTTTGGCCTTTAATCCAAATAAAACCAAACTGAGGCCTTGTTTTTTCTAACTAAAGAATAAAGTTGAATCACTGAACAGTGGATTAATTTTTTTTATTAAAACCTTTCCAGAACATTCTTGGCTCTATTTCTGAGTAACATTGTACCCCCCTCCCCCCAAACTTCTGACAGGAACAAAAAATAATCCAGCAAAAGGGGCTTATTAGATCACTTTGGCCTGAAAAAGCACAATGGAAAAATTATCTTTTTTAGGGGATGGTGCTGAGAGTATCTTTTATCCCTGTTGCACTGAGGCAGGGTGCCACATGTATAAGAGAGAAATCGTAGAAAATCAGACAGCATATACCCAAAGCTGAAATATCAGTTCAGGGTAATTTTGGTAATTTTTTCAACAAGCTATAGCAATCCTTCAGTTCCTCTACACCTGACTTGGGCTCAGTACAGCAAAAGAATACAGACATGCCGCAAGTTAAAAATTAGCCATTCTTATAAAAAATACCTTTTTTTTTTTTTTTAAACATGTTCTATCAATCCAGAAAAGGTTAATTCAATGTGACAAGTTCATGCTAAGTTTTTATAAGCTGTGGCTGCACCAAGAATGGATATTCTATAAAATACATTTAGATTTCACAGAATACATTTATAAAACCTCTCTGAAGACCCTACTGGGGACTGCAAGTCCTGAATTCATCACATTGTTCAGCTCTGTATAATAAGGCTGCACAGTAGGTGATTTATAAATATATAATATCAAGGCAGATCTAGAACTAGGTCAAAACCTTCCCATAGTGAAATGCAGCAATGTATTCCTACAGGCAAGGAACCTTAACTCTTTCTATAATAGAGAAGCAGTCCATACACACCGTGAAGGAGGCTGCTCACACTCCTTCTGCATAGCAAGGGTTACCAGACACCATCTGCACTATACAGCATGAACTTACCAAGCCTCAGGCACTGTCGCATTAAGCCACCAGATGACATGTTCTTCTCTGCTTCAATCTCACTGAAATTCAGGGAACTGGCAAAAACCAGGACATCCACCATGGCCATGAGACGGCTGAGGAACGTCACCGCTGTCTCAGATGACATACCCTGTGTCACTTCAATATTCTCCAGTTCCGTCTTAAAACAAAGTCACAAGAAAATTAAAAAAAAACATGACAATGTGATTTCATTATAGTGATCGGCAATGTTAATTGCAATGGCCCAACTCAGGGGCCTGTGTAAGTCGAGCATTCAAGCTTAGGGCTAAGGACAGAACATATTAGCAAAGATGTATCACAGTGAGGCACATAGTTCAGACAGACCTATAATAAGCACATACATTATGTGGGTTGGCAACAATAATGTTATGTTTTAAAAAGACAAATGGCAGTAAAGATTAGCTAGTGTATTGCAAAACATGCAGAAAAAGATATTTTAAACCCACAAACAAATGGCTGAAGCTGGCCACATCATAAAGCTACATTAAATGACTTTCATAATACCAAATGTTAAAATGTGTTTAAAAGGACATACAGGGTCAATCTATATGTCCATAGTAGGGTCATGGGAGCATTTCTGACGAGTGTCACATACACTAAATTACCAAAAGTATTGGGACACCTGCCTTTACATGCACATGACCTTTAATGGCATACCAGTGAGTCCGTAGGGTTCAATATTGAGTTGGCCCATCCTTTGCAGCTGTAACAGCTTCAACTCTTCTGGAAAGACTGTATATGGGAATGTTTGACCATTCTTCCAGAAGCACATTTGTGAGGTCAGGCACTGATGTCGGACAAGAAGGTCTGGCTGGCAGTCTCCGCTCTAATTCATCCCAAAGGTGTTCTATCGGGTTGAGGTTAGTCAAGTTCCTTCACCCCAAACTCGCTAATCCATGTCTTTATGGACCTAGCTTTGTGCAATGGTGCACAGTCATGTTGGAACAGGAGGGGCCATCCCCGAACTGTTCCCACAAAGTTGGGAGAATGACATTGTCCAAAATGTCTTAGTATGCTGACGCCTTAAGAGTTTCCTTCACTGGAACTAAGAGGCCAAGCCCAACCCCTAAAAAACAACCCCACACCATAATCCCCCCTCCACCAAACTTTACACTTGGCACAATGCATTCAGACAATTACCATTCTCCTGGCAACTGCCAAACCCAGAAATGTCCATCAGATTGCCAGACAGAGAAGTGTGATTTGTCACTCCAGAGAACACCTCTCCACTGCTCTAGAGTCCAGTGGCGGCGTGATTTACACCACTGCCTCCGATGCTTTGCACTACACTTGGTGATGTAAGACTTGGATGCAGCTGCTCAGCCATGGAAACCCATTCCATGAAGCTCTCTATGCACTGTTGTTGTAATAATCTGAAGGCCACACAAAGTTTGGAGGTCTTTAGCTATTGACTTTGCAGACAGTTGGGCAACATCAGTGCACTGTGCGCTTCAGCATGTGGTGACCCCGCTCTGTCTTTTTACATGGCCTACTACTTCATGGCTGAGCTGCTGTTGTTCCCAGTCACTTCCACTTTGTTATATGACAGTTGCCCATGGAATATTTAATAGCATGGGAATTTCATGGATGGACTTATTGCACAGGTGGCAACCTATCACATAACCATGTTTGAATTTACTAAGCACCTGAGAGCAACCCATTCTTTCACAAATGTTTGTAGAAGCAGTCTGCATGCCTAGGTGCTTGATTTTATACACCTGTGTCCATGGAGGTGATTGGAACACCTGAATACAATGATTTGGAGGGGTGTCCCAATACTTTTGGCAATAGAGTGTATGTATACCCTATGTGAGGGGATGACAACACACAAGGAGCAATTGTAATGGATGTAATAATGCTCTTTAAAGATCGCATATATCACATAATCCAGTAGTTGAAAACGCTATCCATGTGAAGTGCCAGTCTAAGAAGGTTGGCCAACAGAGGCTGGTGAAACATTGGTGGATTAAGTGTTCTTGTTTTTTATTTTGTTAGCCTAAATGTGCTTTTATTTTCAGCACAGATCATCATTTCAATGGACTACTGGCTTTCAATTCAACCTTAAAATGGTTGTAAACCCTCACATATAGCCAGTGAAGTGATTGGCCTCAGCTGATACACCAAGATGAATCAAATCATTCTACAAACATTGTACCTGTTTGTGTACAGCTATCTTTCGCAAGGGCTGGGAGCTGAAGTTACATAAGTGAGGAGAGCTCTGAGAACTGATTGGAGGAAAGGGACAACCCCACCCTTACACACCTCACGGGAACAGAGCTGAGGCTGTCAAACTGCTAGAGGTCCATCCCCTGTCACCATTTTTCTCTTGGTGTCAGGAAAACTTGTCAGAAGCGACTCATGTTTAGGCTCCATGCACACTAGCATTTTTTTTTAAAACTCAAAAAACACAAATACAAAATGTATTTAGTAGCATTTTCGTGGTGTTTAGGAGCGTCAGCGTTTTATTAACGTTTTTACAGTACATGTAGAAAAAAACTGTTAAGAGCATTTTAGTAGCGTTTAGCATTTTTTTTCTGCTGAAAAAACACTCCAAAAACTCTGCAAAAATAATTTTTGTTATGCTCCTAGACCAGTGTTTCTCAACCTTTTTTCAGTCAAGGCACCCTTTAAAATTCTGCACAATCTCAAGGCACCCCGTTCTAAAATGTAAAAAACTATTCTAATAGTTTTACATAACGCAGCAACATCCACACGCTTAGGACAACCAACGTTAGAGGTGATTTATTCTTTCAAAGCAAATATTCCTTTGCAAACTGGTACTGATTAGTATTCCAGTATTTCTCCCTTAGTTTCTCACCCTCACTCAGCTAATGTGTCCCCACTGCTGATAAAAGAAGGGCAGGGGAGGGGGCAAACAAGAATGCTGTGCAGGCACCCGATGTTCTCCTTATGAACTAATTATGTAATTGGTTGTTAGGATGCCAGGAGCTGGCAGGTTGTAGTAGTGCACAATGAAAATCTATGGCTTTGTGTAACTAAAAGGCAGGCTTGATCCACCTGCTGGCTTGTATACAATTTTTAGGCAGCTTTTAAGCATTTTGCCAAGGCACACCTGAAAAAGCTTGAAGGCACCCTGGTTGAGAAAGGCTGTCCTAGACACTGAAGCTCAAAAAACACTAATAGCCTAAATTAGTGGGCATGGACACATATGACAACACTATTTAGGTTCTCTGAGCAGAAAAAAATGCTAATAACAGCTACTAGAAGCTTAAAAAATGGTATTGTGTATGGAGCCTTATAGCAGAGGAACGAGGCAGCAGAGAGAAATGACACTTTGGATTGGTACATGCACAAACTATAGAGGGATATGCTTTGTTCATTTTTCATGTCTGAGGTATACAACCACTTTAATTAAAATCTTTTGTGAAATATTGCATTTTTGCGATGTATCGCTTTGCTCAACAGCTTTATAACTGCTTTCCATACCAAAATGATTTTCGTACTCTTCTGGAACATGAACGTTTCAGGCTGTATTTTATTAACTATGTAGTGTAGAAACTGATATTCAAAAAATATTCTACATTAGATTTCTTGTTAAGTAAAACTATTAGATATATTTATTCAAAAGTATTTTTCTGATTAACAGAGACCACAAATATGTGCAGCAAAACTACAAATGACACTGGTGATGTGATGCATACACATACACTTATTCTTTTTCCCAATACCATACTGTGATTACACAGGCAGTAAATGATGCAAAGAAAGGAGACTGAGTTCTTAACAACAGAATAACAAATTCTGGATTTATTCTGGATTCTTGAATCATTCTGCTGAGCAGGATGATAATACTACAATTTTTAAATTTACAACCCATCACCTATATATTCACTAGCAACTTCATTAGTCATTCACTACAAAGGGATACAAAGACAGAGTTCATGACGTTATTGGGCTTTACGTAAATCTGTAGGCTCTTCTAATCCAATCGTCCTCAGTGATGGCACCTCCAGATCCCTAAAAGTATCTGCAGATGATGTCCAGAATGCTGCATTCACACCAAACCATTTGATTGTAATATGCCTTTTTAAACAAGTGCCCCTGTACCTCCCTATTTACCAACAAATCTCGAGGGCAGCAGTGGAGGACAAATATACCAAGTGCAGAAGGTGATTACGAGAGCAACCAGCGCATGCTTTTGTCACAATTTGCATACTAGTGACATAACCAGGGGATTCTGGGTCAGACTGCAAATAATCTACAGATATCTTTAGTGGACTGAAGGTGCTTTTGCTTAAGGACCAGGGCCAGCTAAACAGATAAATGATAAGAGCTTTAAAGAGACGTTATATTCTTGTTATTTCTTTGTAATAAATGTGAACTTTGTATACTGATTAGAGCAGCTGCTGTACAGATTACCACTGTAGAATTTAGACATATTTACTATTGTATTAGATTGGTCAATGCAAAACGTCTTGAAGGCTCCCTCAAAAAACACAAATTTGAATGTTCTTTATGTTGTAGTGAGATAAAATCTGAAGATGCTCATGATTTATTCTCTTAAATATTAAATTGCACAAAATTCACATACAGTGCCTTGAAAAAGTATTCATACCCCCTTGAAAATTTCCACATTTTGTCATGTTACAACAAAATATGCAAATGTATTTTATTGGGATTTTATGTGATAGACGAACACAAAGTGGCACATAATTGTGAAGTGGAAGGAAAACGATGAATGGTTTTCAAAAATTTTCCAAATAAATATCTGAAAAGTGTGGCATGCCACCCTGAGTCAATACTTTGTAGGACCACCTTTCACTGCAATTACAGCTGAAGGTCTTTTTGGGTATGTCTCCACCAGCTTTGCACATCTAGAGTGACATTTTTGCCCATTCTTCTTTGCAAAATAGCTCAAGCTCTGTCAGATTGGATGGAGAGCGTCTGTGAACAGCAATTTTCAAGTCTTGCCACTGATTCTCAATTGGATTCAAGTATGGACTTTGGGCAACCCTGGCTGTATGTTTAGGGTCGTTGTCCTGCTAGAAGGTGAACCTCCGCCCCGTCTCAAGTCTTTTGCAGACTCTAAAAGGTTTTCTCTTCAGATTGCCCTGTATTTGGCTCCATCCATCTTCCCATCAACTCTGACCAGCAACATTAAAGGAGCTGCAGGAGTATCTGGCAAGTACTGGCTGTGTGGTACAAGTGACAACAATCTCCCAAATTCTTCATATGTCTAGGATATGGGGTAGAATGGCAAGACGGAAGCCTTTTCTTATGAAGAAAAACACCAAAGCCTGGCTACATTTTGCAAAAACACATCTGAAGTCTCCCAAAATCATGTGGGAAAATGTGTTATGGTCTTATTAAACCAAGGTTGAACTTTTTGGCCACAATTCCAAAAGATATGTTTGGCACATAAACAACACTGCACATTAGCAAAAGAACGCCATACCCACAAAGAAGCATGGTGGTGGCAGCATCATGCTTTGGGACTGTTTTTCTTCAGCTGGAACTGGGGCCTTAGTCAAGGTAGAGGGAATTATGAACAGTTCCAAATACCAGTCAATATTGGCACAAAACCTTCAGGCTTCTGCTAGAAAGCTAAACACGAAGAGGAACTTCATCTTTCAGCATGACAACGACCCAAAGCATACATCCAAATCAACAAAGTAATGGCTTCACCAGAAGAAGATTAAAGTTTTGGAATGGCCCAGCCAGAGCCCAGACCTGAATCCGATCAAAAATCTGTGGGGTGATCTGAAGAGGTACAGGAGATGCCCTCGCAATCTGACAGATTTGGAGTGTTTTTGGAAGGAAGAGTGGGCAAATATTGCCAAGTCAAGATGTGCCATGCTGATAGACTCATACCCAAAAAGACTGAGTGCTGTAATAAAATCAAAAGGTGCTTCAACAAAGTATTAGTTTAAGGGTGTGCACACTTATGCAACCATATTATTTTAGTTTTTTATTTTTACTTCCCTCCACCTAAACGATTTCAGTTTGTTGTTCAACTGAGTTGTACAGTGTATAGGTTACAGTAAAAGGAGGAAAAAGTTCTGAAACGATTTATCTTTGTCTAATTTTTTTATCATCAGAAACCTGACATTTTAACAGGGGGGTGTAGACTTTTTATATCCACTGTATGTCCCCATATTTTTTGGCCACAGAGTGTATGTGTAGTAGCTTATCTAGGAATGATGTGTTTGAAATGTTTCTCTGTCATAACAGCTATTCTGTTTATCCACTTGCTACCTGAGGGCACTATATTTATTTTAAAATAAAGCAATTATTTTTTCCTTGACTACGTTCTCATGTTCCATTTTTTTAAACTGCTGTTTAGGCCAGTGTATACACATATTTATCAAAAATTATTGCATGAAATATGAGGGAATATTTTATTTGTACCCTTTGCTACATTGCTGCCACCAAAAGTAGTCCAACAGTCAAAAAACAAACAAAAGAAAGTCATAGCACAAAGTAAAGTCTTGAGAAATCCAATCCCACCCTACAAAATGTCTGCCTGCAAAGTTGCTGTATTCACTATAGGCTCTGAGAAACAAAGCAATCTTTGCCAAAATCAACTTCTCTTTCCGACATTTTCCTGAATATAATTTATTTAGCATCTGCAAATCTGATTTAAACACAGCCTAGTGTCCTGCTGCAGATTTGATAATATACACTTAGCTGTAAAGATGATTGGCTTTGAAAGGACAGTTCTCTACAGAGAGTGATGTTATGTTGGCTGGGGCGCCCAGCACACGCTGTTTGTGGAATCTTGGGCCTCACTAACACAGATCTCCAGTTTCTGACATCCTACATGTAATCCCATAAGGGAAAACTCCCTGCAAAATATATTGTCTGCCATAGTACAGAGATCTGTCCACCTGGTTATGGAATGATATTACAACACGCTTATGCACACTAGGTCAATGCGATAATATTTATAGACACTCATTTTTTTTTTATCCTATAGGTGTTAAAGTTATCTTTCATTATAAGAATGAGGAAAAGCAGGCCAGCTCTCTCTATGGATCTGCTAGCAAGGGGATTCTAATATGGAAGATAGAAGAAGACAGTGTGAAACCTTCTCTGCAGTTTAACCCTTTATCAGGAGCATGTATACTATTGGAATATTTGTTGGCAATACTTCAGTAGCCCTTATCTGAAGGGTAACATACAGTATGTTAGGCCAATTGTATGTGTTCATTGCTAAATCGCTGTAAAAAAAAAAACACTACTAAGAAAAAAATTTTGAAACCCTTCTAGCCATTATGGTAGCAAGAAATAGTTAAGTGGACATGAAGCCAAAGAGTAGAGATCTGCGATTTTATGTGGAACTTTAAAAAACAGAAAGTGCATAAAAATTCCAACAATGGAATTCTCTTACTTGATCCGCTTTAAAAACGCTGTTAAACAATACTATTGAAAGTAATTTGATAATTCTGGTTTCTAAGTGCAAAAAGAAAGGTCGATTTATTCAGCCATTAATTGATGTGTTGTGCCTGTGCACAGTTCCAGTGTTATCTATCTAGGGTTTATTTATTGCTTACAGTTTTTATCTTAGGTCTAGAAGTCAGTTAGTACCTATGCTTTGGAGATGAGTGGGAGTGGTTGAGTAGTTTAGCAAAAGAAACTGGGCAGAGCTGAGACTATGCAGTCTACATAAATGCTAGGGATCGATTTACTAAAACTGAAGAGTGCAAAACCTAGTGCAGGTGTGCATGGTAGCCAATCAGCTTCTAACCTCAGCTTGTTCAATTAACCACCTGCTGTCTGCCCTATAACAGATTTACTGCTACAAGGCAGACATTATGTGCAAAATCACGTATATAAATGTGATTTTGTACTTCCACCACTGGGGGGGGGCACACTCCTGCCGCCTGCTTCTGCTGTGATTGGACACAGCAGAAACCGATTATCAGGTGCTGGCCAATGGATAAGCGTAAGCACTTGTTGATCGCCAAGGAGACTGACATAACACAGCTCTGCCTATGTAAACAAGGCAGAGCTGTGTTATGCCAATAGCGATCTTCTAGATTTTATTCATTTTATTTATAAAATCTAGCCGATTGCCTAGCAAGAACAGTACATAGTAAACACAAACACTAGCTTGGCACACAATTAACTCTTTGATCCCCCAAGATGTTTAACTCCTTCCCAGCCAGTGCCATTAATACAGTGACAGTATATAATTTTAGCACTGATCACTGTATTAGTATTGCTGGTTCCCACAAAGTGTCAGTTAGTATCAGACTGTTTGCCGCAATATCGTAGTCCCGCTATAAGTCACTGATCACCACCATTACTAGTTTAAAATAAAATCCAGTATATATACTTCAATTTGTAGACACTATAACGTTTGCACAAACAAATCAATATATAATGATTGGGATTTTTTTTACCAAAAATATGTAGCAGAATACATTTTGGCCTAAATTTATGAAGTAATTTTTTACATTGTTTCTTGGATACCTTTTATAGTAGAAATTAAAAAAAAATATTACTTTTTTGTTTTCAAATGTCAACGTTTTTCATTTATAGCACAAAAAATAAAAAACCCAGAGGTGATCAAATACCACTAAAAGAAAGATCTGTTTGTGGGGGGGGGGGGGGGGGGGACGACAGAAATTTCATTTATGTACAGCCTTGCATGACCACACAATTGTCAAGTAAAGTCACACAGTGCTGTATCGTAAGAAATGGCCTGGTCATGAAGGGGGGTAAATCTTCCGGAGGTCAAGTGGATAATCTTTGACAGAAAAAAAAAAAGAAAAGAACTGCCAGCTGATTGGTTTCTATGCAGAGCTGCACCAGATTTTGCACTCTTCAGTTTTAATAAATCCAGTTTTTAGTAAAAATAAACCCCTCTGTGTTGTCAGCTCATAATGGGAAATTTGAGGTCGAGTGGATTTCTGGCAGGTCAAAGGGGATTTTTCTGTACTTGGAGGGTCTTTGCAAGAATAAAACATGGGCAAAAGTGCATGTATTGCAGAGATGCACTGCATATTTTTTTGTTTATTTTGCTTTTACGTACACTTTGGGGCATATTTATAATGCAGTGGATCTAAAACTCACTGTAGGGGATTCTTCCCATTGTGTATTTTTCATGGCAGTGATTGATTCACTAACTGTGAATGTTTGGTGAAAGGCACATTCACTGCTTTATACATAGCCTTTTGTGACCTACATTTTTCCTCCTTCACCAGCACTGGCTCCAGGTACAAAACTTCCTTGTAGGAGAGTGTGCCCTGATTACGTAACAAAATCTCTTTACTAAAGAAGTACAGACTCAACCTGCCATGTCAGTCACTCAATGAACTGCCAGATGCAACCAGCTAATGGAGAGTCGCTCATATGTGCCACTGGAAGCTCACATGCAAAGGAGTGTCCTACGGAACATTGTTAGCAAAGGAAATTGTCCTGGAGTGGAGCTTAAAGTGATTCTAAAGGTTAACATTTTATTACGTTAACCCCTTGGCGCTGGTGCCTCCCGGCCCTTTAAGGGTTCCAGAAGCCGGGAGGCGGGTGGGGTTTTAGGGTCATGTGACCACCGTGATTCGCTGTCACAGTGGTCACATGATCGGGAAAGGTCCCGATCAAAAGAGGAGATTGGGACCTTTCCATGAGTACCCAACTTGAGTGCTGGGAGCCAACACTCTCAGCACATATGTTTTTTTTAATAGAATGCAAATGTTCGGCAGCTTGGTGTCTAAGCCAGAACGCTGGGAGGTCGCACATTTGCGTTCGGCCGGCGCCAAGAGGTTAAATTAATCAACATGTTAAACTACCTGCTCTGTGCAATAGTTTTGCACAGAACAGTGCAGCTTCTCCTCTAATAGGGTTCCCCGTCGATATTCCTAGCTCCTCTCCCCGCTGAGTGCCCTCAAAGAAAGCTGCTTCCTATGGGGGCACTTGAGTGTGCTTGATCCAGAGCCAGGCTGTTTGCATCTATTCAGACACACCGCTCAGCCCCACCCTCTGCAATCTGCTCACTAGTTTTGACTGACAGCAGCAGGAGCTGAGGGCTCCTGCTGCTCTCAGCTAAGTTTGTCAGACAGGGTAGAGGGAGAAGAGCTGCTGTAGACTTGCTCATCGCTGAATTGGGATTGGGCACAGGTGGGTATTTGAAAAGGAAGAGGGGGATCTACTATAAAAAGTTTTTTTTTTTACTTTAAAGTGTTACTAAGGTTTAAAAAAAAGTATTACTAAAGTCCATTTTAAAAAAAATAAAATAAACATTTTGTACTTACCTGCTCCGTGCAGTGGTATTGCACAGAACGGCCCCAATTCTCCTCTTTTTAGGTCCCCTGCCAGCGATCTTGGCTCTTCCTCTTCTTCGTGTGTCCCCATAGCATTGGGGCACACGGTGTCCACTCGCTCCCGAGCTGTGTGTCTATGGAGCCATACTCCATAGACACACACTGTGACTTAGACCCATCCCTGCTCCCCTCCAACATTTTTAGCTTTTGTATCACTTTAATGCATGGAATGCATTAAGGTGAAAAACCTTCTACCTTTACAACCACTTTAAAGGACAGAAGTGTGAATTGTACAAAAGAGAGCCACAGTTAGGTAAATGAGGAAAATAACATCACTGTAGGTGGATGCCACAGTACCAGTCTTTTTCAGTAAGCCAGAGCTGATACAGAGTTCTGTATGACATTATTTCTGACTGCTTTCTATGAATTACAGCATTTTGAATATAACATCCTTTATGTTACCTTGGTTTAGAAACTTTCATATATTAGGCATTATTTTTGGCTTTACACCAATGTGTACTGAGGCAATGATGCTGATAAACTTTGCTGCCTCTGGTGCTGCTCTATGATTGGTGGAATGAAATACTGTGTGCTAATTCCAGCATTTATGTATACCCTTGCTAAATGCAAAGAAAACCGTCCCTATGGGAGCTTCACACACACAGAGTAAAGAAAATAATCACTTTAGGATATGATCCGGAATACTGTACATTTTCAGAGAAAACTTCTTACTATAATGTAACTTCTGCCTTTACATCATTGGGATTTTACTTTTAATAAACCAAGCTCAACATTAGATGTCCATTGCTGCTTTCTGAACAAACATATAATTTTCTATACCTAAAAGCAGTGACACAGAAGTGGTCTCCTCAATCAGTGTCTTGGTTTTGTGCAATGAATGACAAGAAGTCCATTGGCCAATTGGTAAATTTGGGTAGACAAAGAAGTATTTCAGCAATTAATAAACACATCAAATTGCACAGTGATTCTGCATGCTGAGCCTGTGTTATTACATAAGAGCTTAAAAAAAAAAAAAGATATACCTTGAGCTAGGTACAAGGTGTTCCACATGGGTTGCCAAGTAATTGGGAAAGGGGAACCCACTCTACTACCATCTGCTGTATTAGTTGAAATATATGTTTGTCCAATCGCTTTAATCTCATATAATCCTTAAAATGTTATTTAAAGTGGCTGTAAAGGCTCAAGGTTTTTTACCTTCATGCATACTATGCATGAAGGTAAAAAAAAACCTTCTCTGTGCAGCATCCCCCCCAGCCCCCCCTAATATTCACCTAAGCCCCCTCTCGATCCAGCGGTGTGCACTGGAGTCTCAACTATCCCAGGATTTGTCTCTCAGTCAGTGAGCCAATGAGGAAAGAGAGGGGGCGGGGCCTAGCCACAGTTTCGTGTGTGAATGGACACACAGAGCAGCAGCTGGGGAGTGCGCATGCTCGGGTGCCCCCATAGCAAGCTGCTTGCTGTGGGGCAGGTACCCCGCTGGGGGGACCCAAGAAGGGGCAGATCGGGGCTGCTCTGTGCAAAACCATTGCACACAGCAGGTAAGTATAGACATGTTTGTTATTAAAAAAAAAAAATTAAGCCTTTAAAATCACTTTAGTTTCAAAGGACATTTAATATTTTTAAACCAGTGGCTTTTATTAAAATATGAGGGCTGTACTGAAAGTGATGCAAAAGTGGGCATAAATTATTAACTTACATTGGAGGTAAAGCATGGATTCCAAGCAGAAACAACATACCATCATTGAGTTCTTGATGAAAAGAGGGATGCAGGCTGTCCAATATCCACATAAGGCTACAGAACGTTTACAGGGAGGATATTATTGACAAGAGCAATGTGCACAGATGGATAAAGAAATTTAAAGAAGAGGAAACTAGCATTAAAGACAAAGCACACAGTCGGGGACAATCAAATGGAACCACTGACATCAATTGCCATTTGTCAAGAACTCAATGACAGCATGTTGCTTCTGCTTGTTATCCACTATTTACCTGCGATGAAAAAGAAGAAGAGTTCCCAACATGTTTAATCAGAACGAACTATGTAAATTAATAATAATAAAAAAAACAAAAAAAACATATGCCCACTTTTTCATTACTTTCGGTACAGCTCTTGTAGAAACATTGAAGAGTAAAGACAAAAAAACAAGTGGACAATTAAGTCTGCCCCACCACACTTTTTTTTAGATGATTTAAGATTGGTTTTTAACTTTCCATCAGCTAGTTTGAGGTCATGCCTCCTTGTTCTCAGCTTCATATTAAAAATACTGCCCTCCTGAACCTTATTCACATCCTTCATGTATTTAAGAGCATCAACTATGTCTCCCGTTTTCCTTTGTTCCTCAAGGCTGTACATATTAAGGTCCTGTCATGTCTTCCGATACATTTTATCCCCTCAACTCTTTTACCATTTCATTTGCCGATCTCTTAAATCATTTTGTCTTACCAATATATTTTTGTAAGTGCGATCTCCAAAATTGGACAGTTTGCTAAATGAGGTCCGACTAAAAGGTCTATATAGTAAAATGAGGACCTCCTGCCAGTGATCCCCTCTAGTGATACACCCCACAATTCTATTTGCTTTACTCACTCCCTGACCACACTGCTTATTTTGTAATCACCTGAAATGAATACTCCCAAATCTTTTTGCTCTGTAGTTCTGGCCAACACTGTACCCCAATATTTACTCTCTCAGAGGTTCCTTTTTCACAAGGTGTAAAATTTTTCATTTGTAAACAATGTTTCAATGCTCTAAAACAGCAACTGCTTATGTGTTAGCAAAAAAAATAGCATTTAGTTTAGGTTTGTATTAGTTTATTAAAGAATATCTAAACCCAAGAAAAACGTACTATATTGCAACGTAATGGTCTTTAGATGTGGTGGCTGCATTTGTTTTCTTTTTACAAGCCAAATACTGTATATTGTCTGCAATCACAAAATACAACTGCTGATCTTACTAGAATTCCAATGTCCTTGAAACCTACTGTGAACTGAAATGTTATCTCAAACACTATTAACAGCTTTCCCAGCTTTTGTAACTACACATAACTTCCTCCCAATGAAGAGTAGGCTAGGGTGACAAAGCAGGTGATACAGCACAGTGACTGAGAGGAAGTGTGTTGTTACTGGCGGATCACCAGGTGAAAAAATAAAAACCAACGGAAAAAAAGAGAACAAATGCAGCCACCACATCTCATGACTGGTAAGGTGTTAAATAGTACATTTCTAGTTTTGGGTTTAGATACACTTTAAAACAAAACTTAGTTTTCAGATTAAATCAGCTAAATATATTTCAGGTGCATCAAAACAAAAACAACGTCTTACAGATTGTCTGGTTTTTTTTATATAAAAAACAAAACAAAGGACCTCTGTTCTCTGTGAGGAAGTAGTGGTCTCTCTGGAAAGGTCTAACATGCCACTGTGCAGCATTAGAGCCAGACTTCTACAATCAGTAGGACACATGAGAATTGCTGATCACAGAGCAATCGACCTGACTCAGTAGGGAGTGCCAGAGCTCTGCAGAGAGATCACTGCTTCCACACAGATTGCAAGGGTCCTAATCTGCAGCTGCTGATAGGGGACAGGTTTTTCTATTTAGGTTACTGTTGCTTTAGAAACAATAATTGTATAAGACATTGCACACCTTTTCTTTTGATGCACCCAGGGTGACTTAAGACAATTTAAATGAAATGGTTAATTGGGCTTGAAGGGCTGTGACATGAGACTATGTAGATTCTGATAGCCCACAGCACATGATGGCAGCAGTGCTGGTGATACCAGTGAGATCATGCCTAAAGTAAAATTGGAAGCAGGTGGCAAGTTTAATCTCTTCATGCTGACCGTATGCAAATATGCGGACTCTCGGTGGCTGGGCCCCACATTCGCGTACCATTTGTAAATACACGTGCTGAGAGCGCGCACCCACAGCACATATGTCGGTGTCTCATAGAAAGGTTCCGCTCACTCCTTGCAATTGGGACCTTTCTGATCATGTGACTGCTGTGACAGCCAATTGCGGTGGTCACATGACCCTAAACCCCCCCCCCCCCCGGCGACAGAAACCCCTTAAAGGGCCGGGAGGTGCCAGAGTGAAGGGGTTAAAAGATAAGTTTACCTTTCTGAACATGTTACACCCATACTTAAGATGTAACATGTTTGGCATACACCACCTTACCTCGTGATCCCCCCCCTTCTCCCTGCACCCGCTGTCAAAAATTGAAAACTTCATGGCTGTGCAGGGCTCCACGCACATGCAGCTGTGTCATTGACAGATTCCTGTGAATGAATGGACTACAAGTACCGTCTTTCATCGAAATAGATGGCTTGTAGTTCTCAGTGAACTATGAGGGCATTGGTGAGAACTCTTAATTCATTGATTCTTCCTGGACTTATGTAACTGCCTGCCTGTATTGGAGTCATGGGCAGACAGCTATACCGACAGTCTGCAGGAGCCAGACATTGCACCCATGATCTGCTGATCAGGGATGCAATGCTTTACAGGCTCCTAAAACATAAATGCACATTTTTTTAACCTGCAAAACATGTGCATTTAATTTTTTTTTTTTTAAAAGGTGAACTTATCCTTTGACAAGAAACAGAGATGAAAGGGGAAGCTGTAATTGCAATATCAATACACTGTAGGTATCCTGTGAGTTACTAATGAAGAAAGATTCTGCACATGCAGTACCTTGGTGATAGGGCATTGTCAAATGTACAGCAACAACTATATTTATCAAAACAGGAAGCCCATGCTAGGACTTTTTACGGGGACCTTTTACAGTGTACATGCACCACAGGGAATGGGAAGAACAAAAAGCAAAGAACAACTGATACAAAGGTATTGTCATGTTACCTAGTACTGTACCATACCAGATTTTCTTTAGGACCATGACTGGACTATAGATGACATAAACCAAAGTAACACCATGGACTCATGTATGAAAACCCAGAGAAAGCGAAAGGTTCTATACTATAAACAGCAACCAATCAGATCCTCTCTTTCATTTCATTAACCTACTGTATAAAAATGACAGAAGGGATCTATTTAATTTTTTTCTGAGCAAGCCAAGCACTTCCTCCATTCATGAAGCCACCATGGCAGCAAACTGCGTCAAGTTTGTGTATACTTTGGAATAATTTACATGCATGCATCATGGTTTAAGTAATAACACAAAGTGAGGCACAGCATACAATGAAGTGTGTGGGGGAAAGGGAGAGGGGGGAAAAAAGAGAATAATAAAACGAAAACTTACATCAGATATACTAACCTTAGAACCCTGGACAAACAATAGACACACAGACAACAGACCACAACAGTACAAGAAAAAAAAAGCATTAAAATCAAAAAATAAAAACAAGTTTAAAGCAGATTCAATAGCTAAAGCTATCAATGTAAAGTACTTGTGGAAAACTAAAAGATATATAAATACAACAATGCTTGTTAGTTTAAAAAAAATTAAAGAAACAAAAGCAATTTAAGCAAAATAAAGATTTGGCAAAAAAAGTCTGCTCTAGAAAGTTATAGTGGATATTATGGTTTTTAGTTGTGTAAACTATGCTTACAATCCAAGTTAATGAAAACTAGGCATATAAATGACATCCCCACAAAAGGCCACTAGATGGCAACATTGTACTTACAGTTGGCGAGGTGGCAGCTGACAACAAAGGCAATATTCCTCCACAGGCAATGATGATGTTGTCGACCATTTGGGATATCAGGTGGATAGTGTTATGGACAAAGATGATGTTTTCATTGCTATTGACAAAGTCCATTACAGATTTTGTGGAATGGCTAAACAGCAGGAAGAAAAAAAAAACCATTTTAATTTTTACTGTTGCCGAATACTCTGCTATAGCAGGGAAAAAAAAAAAATATACCGTATATATATATATATATATGTGTATGAGTGTATAATGAATTCTGGGTTGTTTCCTTCATCTCCATCTGCCACCACCCCTACCCTCCTGGAAACGTCAATGCCTGCCCATGAAAAATGGCTTGCTGCATTTTCCCCCTATTGCATTGGAACTAGTGGCATTGTTCTAACTGGCAGACCCTGTCACTTACAAATTACAGTCAGTTTAAACATAAAAAACAGTAGGTAAAGCTCACAACAAAGGGGGGATTTACACGTTGAGGTGTGGAGCATAAATATGTACAATAATACCTGTAGCCCACACAAACTATTACTACTGAATCCTAACAGATTATAAGCAGTCCAAATCAGGTTGCCCTTGGTATATTATTAAGCAGGGACTCCTCCCATTTCTGAAATTTTCCTACCCACGTCATTGCCAAAAAAATGAAAAGCATCAATATGACATCTGTGCAGGAAAGCTATACAGGCTTCTGATGCCTAAAGGAAATCATCCTAATCCCTCTATAAAACAAATATGTACGGTACTAAAAATTGTAAAGGCTCAGCTCACAAAGCATTCTTTGCATTATGGTAATAAAAAAAAAAATAAACAACAAAAAAAACAAAAAACACTGCACTACCCCTCTGTCACTAGACATTGGGCTCTAGATCACTACTGCCCTCTCCAGTGTTGCTCCCTTCATTTCCTGGTTTCACAGGAGAAACTGAGAGCAGCAAAGCCAAAGGCTCCTGTATGTACGACACCCAATGGGAACGTGTGCGCATGGGTGCGTCCTGAACATTCCACTTGGACTGTGAGAAGAGGAGAAAAGCGGTTATTCCTTTTTTTTAATTAAAAAAAAATGAAGTTTTAATACTGCAGTACCATGCAATTTGGCGTCTGCAAAGGCACTGCATTTGCGATCTGGATTTGCGGTGCCATTAACCGATTGCAAGGGCATTGCGTTTGAACGCCATGCAGGAAACACACACAGAATGTGCCTTTCCCACACTACATACTGGTGTGAACTGGCCCTATGTCTGCCCATAGGAATGAATTACAAAATATGTTGTATGAGTGTATATGCCTGTAAGATCTTTTGCACACTGACGCCTGGGCCAAACGTAAATTCCAGTGTATAACCCCCACTTGGAAAGCTCAGGTGCTGCATACAGATGCCCACAGACATGAATGGCTGTGGTAACTATACTCAGGTGTACAGTGGTGAACACGGAAACACAAGTATAGCATACGGATGCATTTGGGAAGAAAAAAAAAAAAGAACAAATTTCTATTTATTCTATACGTTCTAACCATGCAAGTTTTATGTTTGGTGAAAATGCACCCATGCGCCTTTAAACACAAGTACAAGTGTTTATACTTGTATACAAAATATAGAATATTTTGCAATTCATTCCTATGGACTGAATCATGCAATAGCTGGTGCTGCCAGGCACCGGAAATACAGGCGTATTGTATGCAGTACACCCATACACCTGCAAATACATCTGCATGCATGAGCCCGTACCATATTTTGTTGCTAAACTATAAAATACAGGATATTTTCGACTCAAACTATTTGCACCATACAATTATTTCATACAAGGTGTAGGGGAACTTTGGAGCACACCATATGATGTCAGCTAGAAACCAAAGCAGGATTCTGAATATTTCATATTAGGGCTGTTTTATTATAGAACCTGCCTTCCAGGTCACCTGTTCAGGAGGCCACCGAGAAAGTGATGATAAATTATTTAAAATACATTGAGGTAAAATACTCCACCTGAGAAGCAAACTCAGTCTTGGCATGCTGCGTCTAGTGTTCAGGGGATTGACCATAACCTAAATGTTCCAATTAGTTTTCCTCCATCGAGTTTTGTCATAGATAAAATGCATTCTGGCTGCATGGTGCCTTCCATAAACAGAAAGTGTGTCATCCATTTAAGATGTTCTCTGTCTAGGTTATGATAACATGAATTCTCATGGGAACAGGAGAGTTCAGAAACAGTTCAGCTGCTGCAAAATTAAATGAGCATAAAAGCACACGGAGCTCAAACATCTTTACAAGATCTGAGGGCTGAACGCTGAAATACCTTTGCAGATTTGGGCTTTTTTTTTTATTTTTATTAAAAGGTGACATTAAGAATTTGCTAATTGTTTACCACGCACAAGACAAAGTGTGCAATTTTAATTCCCAAATAAAAAAATAATATACAAATACAGGATAGACCCATTGAAAAGCCATAAAACAAAAGTAACCCAAAAAGAAAAAAACATGAAAAAAAAACCCAACAATGATACCGAACTGCTGCTCTTGGGTCACCCAGCAGCCAGTCGCATGGCATTTGATATTAGGCTTTTTGCCAAAGAAGACAATCAGACCTCAAACTGACACATACCCACAAGTGTCACACAATGGTTCTTTACTGCTACACGTAACAATACAAGTCTAGTTAACAGACATTGAAAACATACACTCCCTTTATGTATATTTCATCTCAATCCCAAATAAAGCTGGGTATACACTAGGAGCATTTCATTTGAGATTTTTTGTTGCAAGAACATTGTAAGAATGTTCATTCCTTTCTCTAATAACACTGTTCAACAGGTAAAAAGTTTTGGGCATAAAATTAGCTAATCTTACATAATTTTGGGGTGCTGAAAACGAAAATGACCCTAAAAAATGTTGATTGGCTCTAGTTTCCATGATATATTCACCCATCTAATGACGTAAGCCATTCAAAATTATGATGCAACTTCAGCTGCATATTGCGCAATTGATACTGGTGACCAATAGAAAATTGCATGTATTCTGAGATGATGCAATATTAGCCTTTAATTGCATCACTTCACTGCATAAAAGCTGCAGTATCTGTAGCTGATTGTAGTTCGACAGCGTCTTTACATTTCGTTTTATGCTTATATAGGCTACTCAGTAATGCCTCGAACTTGTGTGAATAAAGCAGATAATTTCTGCTATATCTGCGGTGAAATAACTTTTATCTCACAAAAAAGGAGGATAACAGGAATGATTAAGAAAGCCTACAATTTGTATTTTGGCTGCAAGATAGGAGACCAGGACAAGAGCTGGGCACCAAATATATGCTGCAATTCTTGTGGGACGGCACTGGAGCAATGGTTGAATGGAAAAAAGGCATCTATGCCTTTCGCTGTGCCAATGATTTGGAGAGAGCCAACAGATCATGTTAGTAATTGTTACTTTTGTATGGTGCCTCCAATTGTAAAAGGGCTAAATAAGAAGAAAAAGTTATCTGTGCACTATCCAAATATTCCATCGGCAATACGTCCAGTTCCTCATGGAGAGGGGCTACCAATTCCTAAAGCACCAGAATCCTTCGTGGTTGAGTCAAGTGAGGAAGAACCTGAAGCGTGTAGTCACGTGCAGTTGTAAGAGATAGCCCTTTCCTCGAATACAAGAGAAAAGCCAAGAGAAGCAAAACCGTCACAAACTGAAGACAAAACTAGTGAGAATCCTAAGTATTAAAATGATTCAACTTAGCTTATGGCTATAATTTTTCTTGGTAATCCTATGCAATATATTATGCCATTTAGGCTTTGTTATGTAGTCAATATCACTTGCTTTATATTTGTGGAAATCCATCTAATTATATAATTATTGTGCATTATGTAGTCATTACGCCTATAGTAGAAAACTTTCCGTTTACAGAAAAACTAGAGCCAATTGACAAATTTCATTGTTATATTTGAACTCAGATTGTGAAATTCATTAAGAAATGGATCCTTTTGTTTCCAAAACTGGCAAAAAATAAAAATTTGTTGAACAGTGTAATTAGTGCAGCCTTTCTCAACCTTTTCAATGCAGAGGAACCCTTGGAATACCTTTCCGGTCTCAAAGAACCCCTGCCAAAAATTGCTATATCTACAACTCGTGATACATTTGTGTCAGACACTGGAAATAATGCTCCCTACACTTGTGGTCATTGGGAATAATTACTCCTTTATAGACTGCTAAAAAGATCAATGGTGTCAGTAGGAACTTATCTGAGAGGCAGAAATCGCTTATTGCTCAAGGAACCCCTAGCAAGCACTGGAGGAGCCCCAGGGTTTCATGGAACCCTGGTTGAGAAACCCTGAATTAGAGGGTCAAATCAATGTTTATTTTCATATGCAGTGACCAGAAAATTCAAAAGAATAGAAAATGTTTCTCAAATATACGACTTTCTTCATTTGTTCCATAAAGTCCATTCATTCCAAAATTTAAATGTTAAAAGCAAACTGATTCAAGTACTTCTGAACAACATTCAAACATTCTGAGAATTTTCAGACAATTTTTCATTCAACATTCTACCAGTGTATACCCAGCTTGCAGACTTTGGGCACACCCAAAAAACCCCAATCATTGTACATAGGATGTGTGTAGCACGTCCAGTATCTCTGCCCCCCCTCTCCCAGTGTATAACAACTGTCGGCTTTGAATAGTCAAAGCCACCATTACTGTATACTCAGAGATGGTGCTGGCAGCTACAAGTGTCAAAAAAGCATTCAGAATCAGTGTTTATAAATAAAACTGCTCAGACACTAATATCCACTTGCAAATTGCCCGCAGTACAACCCCCCCCCCCCAATTAATGACAGTTTAAAGCAAGCATTGTATGTGTATCTTTAATGCATCTGCAATGCTAAGTGTAAAAAACGACTTGCCAATCGCCCACAACGTGCAGGCGAGCGGCAGCTTTGGGCAAAGCGATGTACCCTTACATCACTTTCTATTTCCAGGTGTGAGTGTCCGCGTGCGTGCCCCTTGCTGCCCCATGTCGGTCCAGGGAGAGAAGAGAGAACACCACAGTGAGTAAAAGCACTAAATTTCACACATATGTTAGATTAGAACATTTAACCCTTTGATCGCCCCAGCTAACCTTTTGATCACCCCTGTCACCCAGACAGTGCCATTAGTACAGTGTCAGTATATATAATGTTTCACTGATCACTGTATTACTGACACTAATCAGACACAAAACTGAAAAAAAAATGTAATTTGTAAATAACTTTGTAATGCTTTATACTAGAATGATCATTCAAGTGTCATTATAAACACGACAACATACAGCATAAAATGCACTTTTTATGTGCAGTAACACTATTTTTAAACTAGCATGTTCAAAAAAAGAAAACGTGTGTTCTGTTTAGTTTTATTGCATTTTATTGTCTAAGGATTGCAAAAATAAATTGTTGCAAGACAATATCATGAAAAGACAGCCTTGTTTGTCTTTAAAACAATTTTATGAATTACCTTGTTATACGAAATAACAAAGTTTTGCCGAATAAACAGTTCTATAGTAGAAATTTAAAAAGTGCACTGGTCCATAGGGGTGAACAAGTGTGAGAGGCAAAGTGGTTAAGTCAAGGTAGAGGCTAACCTACACTACTCTACGTAGCCTGTAGACAGGGGCGGACTGACCATTTGGAAACTCGGGCACTGCCCGAGGGCCCGGGGTCAGTAGGGGGCCCCATGAGATGCCCCTGGTACCTTTTTCATAGGCTTTTTTGAGCTTGGGCAAGGACAGAGGGGCCACATGATCCCCTATTGCCCAGGGGCCCCATGAGTTGTCAGTCCGCCCCTGCCTGTAGATGTTGATTTATGAATCTCTAATTAAATACAGAGGGGAATTTATCAAAACTGGAGCAGACAGAATCAGGAGCAGCTGTGCAACCAATAAGCTTCTATCTTCAGCTTGTTCAGTTAAGCTTTGAAAATAAAAGCTAGCAGCTGAAGGGTAACCATGCTCCATATTCTGGCTGTTCCAATTTTGATAAATTCTCCTTATTGCAATTTCAGCAAAAAAGATATTTTTTGGGGGGGGGGGGGTGGGGTAAAATAAACGTCCAAAAATGCCTGTTTGTGGCGTTTTACCGCGTTTGCCGCGGTTTTCAGCATTAGAGCGTTTTTACAGCTAAAAAACTCCTCTAGAAACCCACTAGTCTTTAGTGTTTTTTTTCCAGCCAAAAACATTGATTACAGTCTATGTGTGCATGGACACATAGGATAACATGCTGGGGGGTTTACTGGCTGCAGAAAAAAATGTCAAGGGCCAAAAACAGCAGCTGTAAAAACGTCCAGTGTGTATGAGGACTTATTGTGGCCTTACTGGGATATGCTACGAGTAGAGATGAGCTCAGGTGTCCTTCAAACTTATCTGTAGCGGAACTCTGAACTTGTGCTCTTGTTCTGCTTCAATGAGCTTCAAGCAAGGTCTTTGAGCTGGGGGTGGGAATGACCAAACCCGTCGCTCACTGAAGTTTAAATTTAAAAAAAAAAAACACTCAGAGGACATCCCAAGCTCATCTCCAGTTATGAAAGGGTGGGCTGACCATGAATACTCCAGCCACCTAAACAGATGGCCATCACAGATTTTAGAGGTTATCCCAGCTTTATAGGCAGTATTCCAGTTTTCTCTTACCATTGCCTGAAGTTTTGGCTACAGTTCATCCCTTTATGTGGATATTTTCACTTAAGGTTACAAAAAAAGAAAAAATACCTACAGTCCCATCTGCTACAGGTTTCTGTTTGCTGGTGTTTAACGCCTTAGCGCCATGCCTCCCTTTAAGGGGTTTATGATGCCGAGTAGTGGGGTTTACAATCATGTGACTGCCAGCGATTGGATGTCAAAACGGTCACATGATCAGAAAGCTCCCGAATGCAAGTAGCAATCAGGAGCTTTCCTACAGATGCTGGTAACTGTGCCAGGAATGTGCAGGGTGCGTGCTCTTGGCAAATCTGGTACACAAATATGCGGCCTCTCCGTGTCAAGGCCCACCCTCCGAGGAACTGCATGTTTGTGTACCTCCAGCGCCAAAAGGTTAATTTATGTGAAACTGTACTACCTCAGTAAAGTTATAGCATTGCCCTAATTATAACTGAATCTGGTTTCTGTAATGTTTGCAGGGTAAGGCTACCTTTGTTATGGTTAATATATACACATCCTAACAGGCATGATAATATAGCAAAGAATGTGTGAAAATGTATAAGGGCTCATTCGCACCAGCAGCCATGTTAGAATGCTGTGAAGGAAAAGGTCTTGATGCTTTATTAGTGACACATCCTAGGGATTACATGAACTAAATGATTAGCACATCCGCCTGGCAGTACTAGAATGGTTGGTTTGAATCCCAGCTACAGCACCACCTGCCTGGAGTTTGCATGTTCTTCCTGTGCCTGCGTGGGTTTCCTCTGGGTACTCTGGTTTCTTCCCACACTCCAAAGACCTGCTGGTAAGTTAATTGGCTCCTGTCTAAAATGGCCCCTAGTATGTGTATGTATGAATGTGAGTTAGGGACCTTAGACTGTACGCTCCTTGAGGGTTAGGGACTGATATGAATGTACAATATATATATATATATATATATATATATAAAGTGCTGCGTAAATTGACGGTGCTACACAAGTACTTGAAATAAATAAAATAAATGTCACAAGGTAGCATTGCATCCATCTTTATTTACCACACTGGATGTACTGCATCACAACATGCGACATTGAAAAAAGTAGCTGGTGTCTTTTGGGTTTTGGGTTTAGCGCACACCACTGAATTGAACTCGTAGGGCTTGCGACAAATGATCTTGCCTATGCGTTGGGACTATGTTTGGTAAAACTACCCTGCGCTAATGTATGAATGGGCCCCAAGTCACATCAAAAGAATGTCTGACCTGCCAGGAACTATTTACGGTGTGGAAGCAATTCTAGAAAACATAGGATATCCTTTTTTTCAGAGGATGTATTCTGTTTATGTTTGGGGGATAATATTCTTGATAATTTTTTTTCTCACCAGGAAAAAAATGAACAGTATTTTAGATTGTATATTTAGATGCAGCAAATGGATGGGGGAAAGTCCCTCTCTAAAGTTGTGAAGATTTAGATATACCTAGCAGGTTGACAGGGCCCTATGCTCTTCCACCCAGAATAGGAATGATGTAGTGCTTCATACATGTTTTTTGTTTTTTTAATTACAGTAACTCAGTGTTTTACTGAGCTAGTCAAGACCACAGCAGTAATGGCTCAACACATGGGGCATTTGGAAAACTCTTCTGAACAAAGGAAACTGACTGCTGGAAAACGTAGGTTAAAAAACAGCAGTTTAGCCATGTTTGCATACCGTGTTTATGAGCGTTTGCGTTTAGAAGCATTTTCAAAAGATAACCTCAGGAGACCTTCCCAAATGTCCAGAATGCATTGAAAAACAGTAAAAAATGTACTATTTCAGACATTTTGAGAGAAATTGAGAGCAGCAGCAGCAGAGAGAGCAGTATGTGTTGGAATTGCCTGTCTTTTCTGGTTGTATTCACTATGGATCCCATCATGAGCATAATGCAGCACGTTCTGCCATTTTTTCCTTCACGAGAAACCTGGAACTGACTGCACTGGTGTACCGGGTCCGTTTGAGTACCTGGAAAACGCTTTGCATGCATTTCTGATGATGAAAAAAGGACAGCATCTGGACAGAGCAGTTAAAAAATGCTTCTAAACACAAACACTTTAAAACATGGTTAACCGCGTCTGGCATTTGAAACGCCGGTAAAATCTACTCCTGAACGCAAGTTTGGTGCATTAAAAAAAACGACTGTAAATTCAACTGCCTGTAAACGACTGTATATGACAATGTGTATATGGACACATAGGAATACATTAGGGAGAGTTCAGGGGCTGCTGCAAAAAAAAAAAAACACGCAGAAAAGCTCCTGAACGTCAGTTTATCAGCTGCAGTGTACATGAGCCCTAAATAAAAGAACAAAGGAGAAAGTGGATTGTCCCTCTATATTATACCACTATTCAAAACAAAATAGGTCTATCCCTTCCCCAGCATGGAATGTGTTTGCAACAGTTGCATATCCCCAGCTTCATCGGTGATTTGGGTGATTTCAAACTTTTCACTCAGTACCACATGCTGGTTAAACTTATTATTACGGCTTGACTATTCAAAAACAATGATACTATGAGCTCTGGTACTACCTCGGTCTGCATTTCATCTGCTAAACTTTATTCAGGTTTCTTTAGCAGCTAAAGAAACATGATTAAGTAAGACCGGGATCCCATGGATGATTTTTAAACAGCGTTGGACATACACTACTGCATCAGTTGTATTTTGGGGTCAGATGTAAGAACCCCAAAATACATGTGGAGAACATGTAGTCTGTTAAACATCGACTCCTATCCTTCCAAAACACCTTTAACGTGCAAATAACATTATTCTGGAAAATGGGTTTTACCTCCTCCACACATGCACATCTGTTTCTAAAGCAAACAATAAATCTGTAAGGAGTCGCTGGTGCATTGGAGACCACTTGAACTCTGGAATACGGAACATGGTGGTTCGTGGACCCGGGCTGAACTGCCGCCTTTGTTCTTCAGTCATCGGCATCCCGCGGAATCCCAAGTCAACCCGAAGATCTCGTTCATGTTGGCTGATGGAGCGGCCCTGAACTGCCTACAAATAGAACATAGATATATTTAGCATTAAAAAGCAGTGTTAATATTTTGAACAATTTCTCAAGTGATTTCACAAGCTGGTCTAAGAACGTAAAAGAACTTCAAGGTAATATGGAATATGCAGTTCAGTTTTGGGCACCAATTCACAAAAAGAACATTGGGGAACTTGAAAAAGTACCAAGAAGGGCAACTAAACTGATACGAGGCATGGAGGAGCTCAGCTATGAGGAAAGATTAGAGGAACTGAATTTATTCTCTCTTGAGAAGAGGAGATTAAGGGGGGATATGATCAACATCTATAAATACATCAGTGGTTCATATAGTGAACTCGGTGTAGAGTTATTCACCCTGAGGTCATCACAGAGGACAAGGGGGCACTCTTTACGTCTGGAGGAAAAGAAATTTAATCTTCAAACACGGAAAGGTTTCTTCACAGTGAGAGCTATGAAAATGTGGAATAGAATCCCTCAAGAGTTGGTTCCGACCAGCTCAGTGGATTGATTCAAAAAAGGCCTGGATTCTTTCTTAGATACACAGAATATAACTGGATACTAACATTTATAGGTAAAGTTGATCCATGGAATATCCGATTGCCTCTCGGGGGATCAGGAAGAAACTTTTTTTCCCCTGCAGGAGCAAATTGGATCATGCTTTGCTGGGTTTTTTTGCCTTCCTCTGGATCAACTGTGGGTATAGGATTATAACTTTTTTTTTCTATGGTTGAACTGGATGTACTTTTGTCTTTTTTCAGCCAGACTAACTATGTAATAAAATGTTTCAAGCTGAATTACATATAAAACGGTCTACTGCAATGCAATTAAGAAGACTGAAACAAATAAGGCCTCATGTACACTACTGCTTTTGGTGTTTTTTTTAAAAAAAACCCTGAACTCAACTCAATAAAAGCCTGTGTGCCCATGAACACATGGGCTTTTACCAGAGTTTAGGGCATTTAAATGTTCCTTCCCTGAACGCAGAAGAATCGTATTCAGGAGAGGAACATTTTGGCCAAAAAATCACTAAATGTGTGTAGCCACTCGTGTGTGGGTGCTATTCGTGTCAATGGAAAATATTCTGGTCAATCAAATAAAAATCCAAGCGCTAAACACGGTACCGCGTTTACACGTATTTTTGCCAGTTTAGCATTTTTCTGCTGTCAGGATAGCTAAATATCTAGGGAAGTTCATGTGTATATGAGGCCTACGACTGCCAAACAACAAAAAGAAGAAAAAAAAGTTGATGTTGAGTAAACAGATACCACATATGACAAGCCTCAAACCTGCATGCACTCCCAAGACTTCAAAAAGACACCATACCCAAAAACTGCCCATAGATGATGCATTAAAAGCCTTTATAGCTCATCAGATAAGGAATAATCAAACAATGGCTCTACAATCACTTCTCTCGCTCTAATATGAGTAGCGATACCCAATATGACAAGCAATTGTCATTAGTAAACGCATGCACACCTCACGTATGTTCATGTACATGGGTGGCATTACATTTATTTCCAGAGTGGTTTATTTTTTTTTCCTTTCAATAATTTTTTTTTTTTTTCAAACAAAAGGATAGGGAAGGGAGAGGGAGACAAACATAGGGGTGAAGTGCGGAGGATCTATCCCTGTTGTGTAAGAAGGCCATAAACAGTGGAAGAACGTTTTTTTAAACTTTTTTAATCAATTTTATTTATTGCTCACCTTTATTGCTATCACAAGGGGCGTGGGAAATAGTGCAGGTGATAATTCTTCTTTTGAAGTGAACCTATCACTAATTTTTTACATTATTCAGTTCCCCATAGAACAAAATATTTGTCCTATCTTTTCGGTACCATGTATTGCTAGCTGTGATGTCAGACAGGTCACCCCACTTGGGAACCCCATGGCTACAGGATATCAAAGCTAGCAAGGAGACAACTGCTTTGATAGCTAACACCTGTCTTCGACTCCCAGCATTTGCCGAAGGCAAGTACAGACACAAGGAATGCAGAGGGATGGAAGGCTGACATGATAATTCTTCTTTAACCCCTTTGTGTCTAAGGGTAAAACAAATCTTAATGCCTAAGCACAATTTTGCAACTTTGAACTGTGTTATCAAAATTGTACATATCATCAGAACTACTGTGCATCGAGGTGGATTATACCTTTTTTTTCCCCGGAAAAATTGGGCTTTTATTTGGTAGTAAATTTTTATTATCAAAGGAAAACTGGCCCAAAATATTTTTTTAAATTTAGCTGTATGTTTTTTGCTACTACCAGAACCTACCACCAAAGAACAACCCAAAATAAGGGGGAAGCTCTGAAATGAGGCAACGCTCTGTTGATTTCTATCATTCAATCATGCGCAAGCGAAATACAGGTTTTTTTTTTATTTTCCTTGCATGTTTCCCTCAGTTCTAGAGCAACTGCACTGTTAGTGCGCTTGCAGTGCACAGACCATTTTTGCCTTTAGTAAATCAACCTCCCTGTATCTCCTCCATTCAAATAAAGAAAACGGGGGGGGGGGCTGCACAGTGACTGATCACTGTGATAGCAAATCAGAGGCTATCACATTGATTAGGTGAACTGGCATCAGGAGTTCCAGGTTCCGATTAGAACTGGACCCAGGACTTTCAGTAAAACCCTGGTCTCTGCGCTGGGAGCACGCCGTGGGGTGCGCTCCCACCACAAAGACAGGTACACAAATTAGTAGCCCGATGAAAAAGATTCCTCTAGTCCAGTGGGGCCGCATATTTGGTGTGAAGGGGTTAAGGAGATAACAGGGGTTTAATATACCCAATACTATCTCTGTGTTCTCTAAACAGACTGGACAAAAATATGCTCAATCAGTTGTTTCCCTATCTAGAGGGGCTAAGGTTTGACAGCTGTGAACCTGGAAGTGCTCAGAGATGAGCACTTCTAGGATCACACTAGACAGGGAAAATCATCAAATAGAGATGTGTTGGTCTGCAGCTGCTTTGCGAGTTTTGTTACATGCCGGAACTGCTATTGACATTGTAACTACTACCAATAAAAGGGTTAGAGGCACAAACAGGATCAGCTACAAAGTCATGAAATCCACGTGAAATGCAGTGGCACATACGTACCCTGTGCATTTAAATGTACACAAACCACAAGTTTGGGGGATGCCTTTTCAAGCTGCACAGTGTAGAGTGTGGTGTGCATCTCTAGAGGTTAAATTTAACACACACAGGGGGTCTTCTTCTGAAGGATTTAGATGTTATCAATAAGAGATATCCACATTATAAGGATATTGATTATCTGTCAAGAACGTGGGATGAAACTGTTCCACATGTCTTCACACATAGGGATCAGTCATGCAGCCACAAAAATGTATAATCAAAACTGGAAAGATGCACAAAAATACCTATAAAAAAGCCTGTAAAATGCTCATCAAATGCAGGCTGTAAACACATTCAAGTCTTAGCTTATCATGGTCTGTTACCCTTTACATACCCAGCACCTTGTACTAGATGTGGGCTGTGAGTTTGGAGTAACAGGATGCTAATTATCCCTACAAGGCCAATGAAGCTGCCAAGCTACACTGCACAGAAATACTAATGAAGAAACATGGCCCCGGAGCACAGGTCACATGATCAGCCTGTCTAATAATCACCTGTCTGACTATGTAGAGCTTCACATCCATTATATTCTACACTCAGGAACACAACACCGTAATCACTGCACTAATACTGACAAGACCTGTGACTTGTAATTCTCATTGTTGGTCCACAGTCTGAGAAATCTGACAATGAGCAAAATGTACATCTCTACCAAGGTAAAATATCATGTCCATTGACAACACAACCCTCTGGAATATAAGAATTCCATGAGAATGGGCCCTTTTTTCAATACATGCACCTAAGCAAAACTACGACAAATCTAATATAGGTGAATGAACGAGTTGCAGTATGCTCAACTGTTAGGGTACCGTAAATATATTGTTGGTTTTATGTTTTCCTTTTTTTTTTTAACTAAAATTGGTACATAAGGTGTTTCAGACACTATTTTGCCAAAATGACTTTATTTCTTGTAATATTATCTTGTACTTTTATGTTTGATGTAGGGAACTTTATTTGCCCTGAAATGATTATCCTGTTCTCTTATGCAATAGTCATATGATGCTGTAATCGCATTTGTCTATGTCTGACTTTTCTTTAATAAAATAAAATAAAAAAAAAAAAAAAAAAAAAAGCAACAACTATGACAAGCATTAGAAACCACAGATTGTTCCAAAACGGTCAGCTGGTGCAAATACAGTTTACAGCTAGAACTAGAGAGATAGAAATACACCCTCACTAGCTCTTTCACCACTTGCCCTCCACAGGATTTACCCCCCTTTCTGACCAGGCCATTTTTATGAGATATGGCGCTGTGTTACTTTAACTGACAATTGCGCGTTCATGCAACACTGCACCCAAATTAAATTTATGTCCTTTTTTTCCCCACAATAGAGCTTTCTTTTGGGGGTACTTGATCACCTCTGTGGTTTTAATTTGTTTGCGCTACAAACAAAAAAATACTGACCATTTTGAAAAAAAAAATATATATATTTTTGACTTTTTGCTATAAAACATATCCAATAAAAAAAAATTTTGTTATAAATTTAGGCCAAAACATATTCTACTAGGAAAAAATCCCAATACATGTAAATAATTGGTTTATGTGAAAGTTTCTACAAATGGTGGTATACATGCTGGAATTTTTTTTTTTTTATACTAGTAATGGCGGTGAACAGCGACTTATAGCCGGACTGTGACGGGCATTCTGACACTGGGTGGGAAATGAATAACTGCCACTAATACACTGTCAGTGCTAATAAAAAGCACTGACACTGTACTAATGACACTGGGAATTAGTCTCTCCCCTGTCAGTGTTACTTGGCGATCGCTGGGTGCCGGCAGGGAATCTTTGGCCGGGACCCAGTGATTGACATCTGTAAATAGCAATTAAATATTGCGCTAAGTGTGAAAGAAAAAAAATTATATTAAAAATTAATTATCCATGTTAACAACTACACATACACAGTACAACGTGTAAATCAATGCCTATAAGTGACATCATATACAATCCATATAAGGAACAATACAATGTTCAAATTCCACATGAATGACAGCTTCCACAAACACTACGAGAAAAAGAACATGCGGTACTTTAATGCAAAATTAATAGTGTTGATCTTCTTTTCATCCAAAAAATCACCAATGTGAACAGACCACCTCCATATGTGTAAAATGGAAGCTTACCAGATGAGAAGACCCCTTATTATAGGGGGTCTAATAAGGCTCTATATAGAAGTAACTCCATCCGAACCTTTATGCTGTAACCGGGACCCAGACTCCATTTAGATCAGTAAGCCATTCTCATGCAAAGCCAAGACAGTGTCATGTAAAATAAAACATGCCTCTCATAGTGCAGTAAAAACTAATGTGACTTTATTGCTCAAGTAAAATCCTACTTACAAAACATAGAAGGAATATCAGCATTCAAATGCAGCTTCTAAAATGGTGGACAGTGCAATGACGTCAGAGGGAGGCTCCACCCAACGCATTTCATCAGACATCTTCCGGGCCATGTTTTTTTCCTCCTTTATCTACGTGCGTCTTATGGAGCGAAAAATACAGTAATTGCTATTTAAATTTACTAAGGAAGGATGTCCTCTTAAAGTGTCTGCAGGTCTGTATATTGTGAAAGTGGGGAATTTGCACAGCTGAACCTATTCTGTTTTATTGACATCTGTAGCCGCCAATGGCGGCAGTGGGTAGGGCAGCACGCACACCTCCTACCCACAAATGAAAATCACGTATATATACACAAGTGACTTTACGCAGCCCGGCTGCCCTGTAGCAGTATTTCTGCTATAGAGCTGCGGGGAAGCGGTTAAGAATCAGCACAAGTCTTTGGAGTTTAGTGCACTATTTTACGTAGTACAGTGTAATGAGAACTTCTGCTATTACAATATAGTGTGACAGGAGTCACTTTGGGTGGGGGGCCCAATGGAACTCAGCTCAGTATATATCACTTATAGGCATTGATTTGCATGTTGTACTGTGTATGTATAGCTGTTCACACGGATAATTAAGTTTTAATATCATTTTTTCTTTCACACTTAACGCAACATTTACGGAATTTTTTGCTCCATAAGACACACTTTTTTTCCCCAAAAAAATGGGGGAAAATGTTTGTGCGTCTTATGGAGTGGCTGGACCGGTATTCCTACCGCCGCTGTGTTAGAATACCGGGCCAGCCACTTGACTCTACTGTGCAGAAACTGCTCCTCGGTCCCACCTGTTCCTCAGTCCAGCAGTGTCTTGCTTCCACCGCCCATCTTCTCTACCCCCCCCCCCCCCAGGTCCGCAGTCTCTGGTCATTTCCTGTACTATGTCTGCAGTCTCTGGTCATCTCCTGTACTATGTTCGCAGTCTCTGGTCATCTTGATTGAAATGCTGTGGCATGACCTTAAGAGAGCGATTCACAACAGACATCCCAAGAATATTGCTACACTGAAACAGTTTTGTGAAGAGGAGTGGTCAAAAATGACTCCAGATCGTTGTGCAGGTCTGATCTGCAACTACAGGAAACGTTTGGTTGAGGTTATTGCTGCCAAAGGAGGGTCAACCAGTTATTAAGTCCAAAGGTTCACATACTTTTTCCTCCCTGTACTGTGAATGTTTACATGTTATGTGCAATTAAACCATGGCAACATCTAATGTTTGTGTAGTATCATGTTCAGCAGACTGTGTTCTTCTATTGTTGTGACTTAGATGACGTTCAGAGCAGATTTTATGCCCAATTCATGCAAAACTCCACGTAATCCCAAGGGGTTCACATACTTTTTCTTGCAACTGTAGTTGTAAGTATGAATTCAGTGAGCTGTGTAACATCCTCAGCAGTGTATTTGTGGTTTGGTGAGGATAAGGATCTGTGACATGCAGCTAATCCATCCTTGTGAGGGATATTACTATACAGGGATACTACATCCATAGTCACTAGAAGTGTATTAGATGGTACTTTCTGTATGTTGTTGATCTTGTTCAGAAAGTCAGTTGGGTCTTGCAGGAAACTAGCAATATAATAATCAATATCTCCGGATCATACAGCTGCACCTCCAGTAATGTTGTGTACCTTATCCAGTGCAGAAAATGTAGCAAAGGATCTTATGTTGGCGAAACAGGACAGAAGTTGCAAACAAGGATGAATTTGCACAGGCATACCATCAAGGAACATAAAGAAGATGACTTTTGCACACCTGTGGGACACCATTTCGCACAACCACACCACACTTTGGGAGACCTCAATATTTTAGTTCTTCAAGGAAATTTCAAATCCATTCAGGAAAGAAAAACTTTTGAACTAAGAATGATAATTCTATTTGACACAAGAGATAACGGCCTGAATTTGGACATGGGATTCCTCACTCATTATCCAACAGTTTTATGACTATCACCTCAAGCATGACTGCCTCTGTGAGTGTTGTCGCCCCCCCCAGACTTTGCTTTTGCTGTGTCTTATATCTGTTCCCTTTTTTTTTCCCATCCCCTACATCTCTTCTAACATTCTGCTAAAACATTGTGATCAGTACTGCTTGGACCTGAAGAAGGGGACATTCCCCGAAAGCTTGTCCTCAAAATTGTATGTTAGTGCGAATAATAAAAAAAGTATCACGGACAGTACTCAATTGTTTCTGATCCATCAATGAGCAACTTAAAGTTGAACTTCACTTAATGAATATGAACTATTTTTAATCCTTATGCTGCTAGTATTAATAAATAAATAGGTGACCTTGATTACCCCTTCAGAGCTCCATCCACTGTGTAACATGCGCTCTCTACCACTCCTTCTGAAACTTGTGTCCTCTCTCCTTAAACTCCTTTCCTTCACCCCTCTTCTCCACCCCACAGCTTAAATATAACACCCTCACTTCTGTCGTCTCTCTATTACTGCACTCACCAACTCCTGCTAATTCTAAATCCACATGCTAATACAACCTCCAGGACACTGAGGCATGTCCCTTCATATAAATCACACGCACATATCTCCCTCACCCTTCTGCTTCTCCTAACCGCTGGAGATATATCTCTAAATCATGGGCCTCCATCATTTAACTGTACCCAACACACCCTTCACCCTTTGGCAGCTCTCTGATCCCCACCGTATTAATTTCACACACTCCTTCTCTTCTACCTCCTCTTTCTACTATCGTCTAACAATTACCCATAAACATTTTCGTCATCTCAACCCTTCTCTTCTCAGCTCTGCTACTGACCACCTCTATGACAAAATCCCATCCCTGTTCTGCCCCAATCTAGCCACTTCTGTCTACAACACTTCACTGTCATCCTCCCTGGATACACTGGACCCTCACTGCACACAGATTCGGGCCCCGACCCCAACAACCTTGGCAAGCAGATGACACCAGAAGTCTGAAAAAACATAGCCGCGCTCTTGAACGCCTATGGCAAAAGACCAAGTCTCAGAAAGATTTCAACCAATACAAATCTGCCCTCCAAAAATACAATTCATGGCTCCTCACTGCCAAACAGAAGTATTTTATCACTCTCATTAACAACTTATCCCATCCCAGACAACTCTTCTCTGCTTTTAACTCTCTACTTCGTCCTCCGCTGCCTCCACCCATTAACTCACTGACTGCCCAGGAGATCGGCAATCACATCAGACATAAGATTGATAGAATTCATGAGGAGATCTCTGCTGTACAGATACCTTTTTCCATTTCACACTCCATGTCCATAGGTACAATCATTACTTCCCTCATTCAACCCTGCCATTACAGACGAGGTTGCTAAACCTTTTTTCTAACGTCCACCTGCCCCCTGGACCCTGTTCCCTCACAAATGCTACGTTTACCCTTTGGCTCTATCCTACACTAACTCACATCTTCAAACTCTACCTCTCTTCTGGCATCTTTCCCAACTCTCTAAAACATGCACTAGTCACCCCCATACTAAAAAGCCCCCAAGAGATACCACCAGTCTTAATCTATGCCCCTTCTCCTTACTCCCTTTTTATCCAAATTCCTTGAACATCGGGTCTACAACCACCTCAATTGTCTTGATCCCCTTCAGTCACTTTCACCCTCAACACTCAACAGAAAATGCTCTCCTAAAACTCACAAACGATCTGCTAATGGCTAAATCGAGTGCACTCTATTTTTTACTCCGGCTCCTGAACCTCTCTGTTGCCTTTGACACAGTTGACCACCCCTCCTCAAAAAATTCCATGTGTTTTGTCTCTGTTACTGTACTCTTTGCTGGTTCTCATCTTACTCATGCAACTCCACCTTTAGCGTTACTTACAATTCTACTTCCTGCTCTCCTCTTCCTCTCTCTGTTAGGGTTCCCCCCCAAGGCTCTATTCCTGGACCTATCCTATTCACGATCTACACCGCCTGCCTGGGTCAGCTGATAGCTTCCCATTACTTCCAATACCCTCTATGCTGACGACACCCAAATTTATATCTCTACCCCTCAGCTCACTCCTTCCAGTCTCCTCACGAATCACCATTATTAACAGACGCATCAGCCTGGATGTCACACCACTTCCTCAAACTCCATCTATCTAAATGTGAGCTCATAATTTTTCCTCCCCCATGTGCCTTCCCCCTGATTTCTCTGTCAAGATCAATGGCACAACTATCTGCCCGTCCCCGCATGCCAAGGTTTTAGATGTAATCCTGGACTCTGAACTATCCTTTCAGCCCCATATCCAATCACTATCCAAATCTAGTCGCCTCTACCTCTGCAACATCTCCAAAATACTGCCCTTCCTAACAAATGACACCACAAAACTCCTAGTTCACTCCCTGGTCATCTCTTGCCTTGACTACGGCAACTCTCTCCTCATGAGATTACCTTTACATAGGATAGCCCCACTTCAGTCCATCATAAATGGTGCTGCCAGGCTCATCCACCTTACCAACCATTCAGTGTCTGATACTCCTCTCTGCCAATCCCTCCACTGGCTTCCGCTCACCCAAAAAATTGAATTCAAAATGCTAGCAACTTAAAAAGCCCCTATCTACATCACTAACCAAGTCTCCGAATACCGACTTAATCATTCCCTTTGTTCCTCCCAAGACCTCCTGCTCTCTAGCTCCCTCGTCACCTCCTGCCATGCACACCTCCAAGACTTTTCCCTGAGCCTCTGCTATCCTATGGACCTCCCTTCCCCAATCTGTCCGACTATCTCCTACTCTGCTTACTTGTACACAATCCCTGAAAACCCTCCTCTTCAGAGAAGCCTATTCTGCCCCACCTAACAACTGGAGTTTTATTTTCTCCATCAGCTCATCCCCCACAGCTATTACCTTTCATATTACTTGACGTTCCCTCCTAGATTGTAAGCTTTAATGAGCAGGGCCTTCTTATTCCTCCTGTATTGAATTGTTTTGTAACTGTACTGTCTGCCCTCATGCTGTAAAGTGCTTCGCAAATGGTTGGCACTATATAAATCCTGTATAAAAATATTTACTTGTTTTAAACTTTTTTTACATTTCAGTTACTTCCTGGTTTCCATGCATAGGCAAATGATGTCATACATCCCAGGAGTCTTCAGTAGAGGAGGGTTTTTCTCAGCTAAGCCCACCCTGCTGCATATGCAGGCCTAAGCTAAGGGCAGATGGGTTCCAGGAAGCAAATGCCAACGGCCAAAAATGTTCAGGAGTATTTTTGAAAGTGATTTTACAGCAAAACAAATCATGGAGACATGGATGGATGGGGGAGTTTGTGTTGAATAATAAAAACAAATAAATTAGCAGTTTTGGTTTGTTGTGCTCAGATGCAGTGTAGTTCCATTTTAAGTCTCGAAGCATGTTTCTGTGTGAGCAAGAAGAAACTGTTGTGCGCATGTGCAGCAGTTATGTTATTTGGACCTGGCCAAGCAAGAGAAAGAAGACTCCAAACCTGGAAGAACAGGAGAAGATGGAAGCACTGGCAATGGAGGGCAGCACTGGTTGGTAATGCTGGAAGGGGTCACACATTAAAGTAAAAACCTTCAGGGGGCCCAATAATTTAGAAACTAGTTTGTCAGTTTACTTGAACTTTAAGAACTAGCACTTGACAACAAATGCAGAAAGTTTGGAGTTTAAGTGATACACTTTATTGGCTAACTTAGGTTATTAAAGATACAAGCTTTCGGGAGCTTCCGTCTGTCCCATGTTCAAACTCTATGCAAGTTTTAAAGTATGTAACTCTATAGGAAGTGAAATATTTGACAATATATTATACACAAAGGTTACTACTATTTTGTTGCATCCTAAAATGAAAACATTACCTCTCAACACCCTCCCCCACTCCAGTCCCTGCTACACATATTTGTTATTTAGCAAGTTTACAGCCACCCGCATCTGCCAATTTATCAATCTATGAAGAGCCCCGAAAGATTGTGTATCAGAATAATGCTACCAATAGCTACTGGATGTAAAACCAATGGCTATTGGTTTGAGAAAGTGGCAGCCTCGCCTCAAAAAGCATGCCCATGCATAGGACATCACCACTGGAGCCATGTGTGTTCCACCGTCAGCCATCTTGCCACCTCCCCAGTGTTCTCCCGGTCTACTATTCACATCCATAGGCATCAGTGATAGCAAAACCCCACTTGGCTCTCTTGAATCTATTCTAGACGATTGGTGGACTATTGGACCCATGAGAGGCAGAAGACCCACATGTTGCAAGGTGCTTAACCTTTTACCTCTGTGAGTTGCTATTAACAGAGCATGCTTTTTTTGTTCACCTATTGCTACACGTAGTCTGCTGCCCCTTCGGGGGGTGTTCCTTTTTTGTTACAGCTACAGGTTCTGCAATCCTTCCCTAGGAAGTTCATCCTATTCTGCGAAAGTCCATGCCTGACTCTGAATGATATTTCTATATGTACATGCCTGACATCAATACAATTTGTTATGTAAAATGACAATTGTCATGTGAATAAATGAGTATTTACACGGTTACATTCAGATACACCCTTTGCTTTCCTTATCTACAGGCAAAATAGTGCAAGTTGGCACTTACTGTATAGTGTGTGTGTGCATGTATATTGCATTATGTGTTTCTGCTGTTTTGATGGAAAGATCAGTGAAGTAGGACAGTGACCAGCAGGTAACCGGCACAAGTGTGAAGAACAAATTCTACGAAAAGGTGTATATTGCTAGTTACACACTTGTAATTCTGAATCGGTAAGGCAGTGGCAGTTAAGAGACAGAATGCAATCTGTTGTCTTAGCAACAGGCACCACTGTTAAATTCTGTGAATAGCTACAAAAGCTTCAAGATTCCTGCTCAGCATTCACTGATGGGAAAATTACATAAATGCTACGAGGGAGTAGAGACATTAACTTTTTATTGCTGCACTATTTTGAACATTGGGCTCTACCAATTGTATCAAAATGTGTATGATTAAGAGCGTTTTCAGACCACTCGATATCTCACATAACCTCGGCAGACAGCCTCTGCAGGGTAAACTCATTTTCCTACTATAATGACAGTTTGGTTTTATTGGATTTCTGCACTTTCCCTTTTATAACAGGAAAGCTTTTTTTACAACCCTGAACATGCTGCATAAATATTCTACAAAATGAGGCCTATTTAACATTTAAGAAATTATTTAATAACCTTTTCCTTTATAAGGAGTAAAAAAAAAAATCAAGAAATCTTAAAATGTGAAGACTCCAAAGCAAAACTCCATCCAAAAAACAAAAGAAGATAAAAATGAATAGCTCATGCAGGATAAAATAACAAAACAAGCTTTCACTGTAATATTCACTGTCAATTCATAGATTCCCCCACAGTACCTTTTTCTTACCATTAGAGGTCATCAGACTAACAGTCAGAATCATTTAATCCACTTCCTCTAAGTCCAGGTCACGGCTGACCCATCCTAACTTGTTATTTGACAGTGAAAGGAGAACCAGCACAGTGATGAGCTAATCTCTCAGTCACCTTTCTTTCTCCTATTGGAGTGTGCTGCTTCTTCCTCTCACACTCCATTTCTGTTGTACAAGAACTGCAGAAGTGGACACTGGTTCAGGATCTGGTCCGTACACTGCTTTCATTTAAATATAAATGTAATAATTATTAATAATTACAGGGCCATATTAATTTGTGCCTTCTATATGTGTCTAGAGGTATGCATGAAAGAAAACTTGTAGTATATGTGAGAGCATGACCAAGATGCAGGGCTAAGGAAAAGGACCCACTTAGCTAATGCAACAACCCCCCCCCCCCCAAAAAAAATAAACATTTTGAAGGGTCCTATTCATAGATAAAAGATGAAGATTAGGGAAAAATGTGTCCGTACAGTTGCTGTGTCCCAAATAGACATTAATAGGACTGCCTGCATAGTGATGCATAGAACATCTCAGACTGAGATTGCCCTGTTCAGTACTGAGGAATGAAAAGGTTGGAGTTTGGGCTGTCCTCTACAACTACGAAAACAAAAATCTCAAGATGCGATTGCCCTGACTTTTACAACCCAAAATTCTGCAACCTTTCCACACCTTCAAGAAAGTATACCAAAGATGTCACTGTCAAAGCAAGTTCAACCTACACAGTCCCAATAATCATTGTTCCTCTTGAGGTTGGCTTGCATGACAGAGGTGAAGGCAGCAGTCTTAGGAGGATTTGTGGCTGATGGAGTAAAGAAATTGTTGAAAGTCATTAGTTGAATTGGTGGTGAGAGTTGTATTCTGAACGAGGTGTTAACAGCTGAAATCCATCAAGCTGATCTTCAGAGTCCATTGTGGAACCAAAAGTGCAGTTAGACCAAACATAATACTAGGTGAGGTCACACTGCTGGAGGTGAGCAGACATCTGGTGGTGGAATTATGCACTCCTGTGTTTGAAGCAATTTGTGATCACAGGAGGAAGGGAGCACCATAAAGACGAAATGTTTGGACATTTTATTTAAATGTATTATTTTCTTTAACACATTTGGATTTAGGTTGGTTTTGGTTTGTAGCACTGCACTGGTTTCACTATATTACTGATTTTGCCTTATATGAGATAGGGGTTGTGTGCAATAGTGGCTACAACACTGTTTATGCTACAGTATTTTTCACGACTATGAGAAAGTTTGTTTTTGATTCAAAGAAGTGCGCAAGATTCTATTCATTTATTTTAAACATTTTGAAGCTGCTTCTATTTTTCCAATTATAGGTCATCCCTGAGTGACAAACATCCAACTTACATACAACCCATACTTAACAATGGAGGCAGCATGACATCAAGCTGGTGCCGGAAACCGCTGGGAGGCCATCTTGCTGCTCACCGCATGCTGCCACCTACTATGCGGCAGACCTGTCAGCAATCCCACATCACTGCATCGCCAGTTAATTGTTCCCTATGCAATCTAAAACTTACACATTTTTTGGCTATAGGTGCACTTAAAAAAAATATACTGTTCCAACTTACATACAAATTCAACTTAAAAACAAACCTACAGAACCTATCTTGTTCATAACCCAGGGACTGCCTGTAGAGACCTAAATACTTCCATGTGTTGCTGGCTCCAAGACCACTTTTGAATCCTATGTTCATTTGTCCACCCAAGATAAAATGTATGGGAGAGAAGAGTACTTCCTACAGTAATCAAATAACACAATGTTCTTCTAGCCTGTTATAAACCAAAAGGACAGGCCATTACAAATAGGTGATGCATTCCTTGCAGATATTTTATACATGTAAGGTCAAATATACTGAATGGGAACCTGATCTCCATTTATACTTGTCTTACATCAGAGCAGGTAGCTTTGAAAGCTGTACACATATGGCTATCCTGGAAATAGACGCCATTCTACTGACATAGGCTGTTCCTTGGAGAGCACATTGCACTGACACTGAATAAGCCTGTAAACAGTAATCACATCTTCCTCATGCTTGTGGCAGGGTGTAATAAAATAACTAAACAGAAGGCTCCAGGGTCCACACGGTGATAAATGTTTCAGATACACACGTTCTCCCACGAGGCCACGACTTACCTGTATGGAATTACTTATGAGCATGTATTCCAGACTGCATAAATGTGTGATGAAAATAGCCGCCACTGGGATATCATTACACACTATAAACACAAACTGATCTTTATGGCTGTCTGCCATTCTAAAATTGGAGGCATGACACTTTCAATGAATGAGGTTTTCCATAGCGATGGGTGTGATTGATTTGTTCAGCCTGATTACTCGGAGCAGAGAGTTGTCATATAAATAAAAAGAGCATAAAAAGTGCAGTACTCTGCATAGACACTGTTACTGAGTGATGGTAATGTATACATCAGTTTACCAAAACGCTTTCTTTGCAGCTATGCAATTATAAATTACAACGTGGGAGCACTCAAGCACAACATTTTTGCAGATGACCACTCCGTTCAAAACCAATTTCTCCTTATTGGCTGGAAAGCACTGGGGTTTGATCTCCCCTCACTGGTCTTTATCGTCACCTGGGACTTCTTAGGGAAAATTGTGCCTGTAGCAAACAAACTGGGATTTTTCAACCGAGACTGTCACAGAATACTACGCAAGAGGGTGCAGGACATACAAGTTTTTTATCAGAAAATTAGGGGCTGGTGACAAACACAGAATGGGCTAAATACCAAGTTCCATCTGTCACAGTTTTCTAAGGAAGATGGAAGGAAAGGTCTCCTCAATGGTGTCACACATAGCACGGAGGAACTACTGGAGGATTTAAAACCTGCCCAATCCAACCCTATTATGGTTGGAGTTGTAACTTCACATTTTGTTTTCTCCTCTCCACAAATATGAACCATTGCGTAGGACTCTGAGGGGATAATGTATCAAAATGTGCTGCTGGGAAAACCTTAGTGTTGTCCATAGCAGGTTTGGTTTAAAATGTAAATAATTTAATTTACTGGTATAGACAACCAGACATTTTCCCACAAGAGCAGTGTTGGTAGTTCAGCCCTAAAGTATCTGAAATGTAAATTATCCATTTCTCCTAATAACTATAAGCAACTTCTATTATCAAATCTGCACTGGAATAATGATAGATGGAATGTAAAGTTGAAATCTGCTGGCTGACAGCTCTCTGGAAACTCTAATAAATAAGACCGATCACATTTTCCATATCATTACAAAGTCATTTTAAACCATCATCTACATCAGGGGTCTCCAAAATTTTCAAACAAAGGACTCGTTTCCTGTTCTTCAGACTTTAGGGGGGGGGCAGTCGGAGTAGTGCCACATCATTGTTATCTGTGGGAGAAATAGAGCCTCATCATTAGTACCAGTGGGAGGAGTAGTGCCCAATTGATGGTGTCATTGGACAGAATAGTGCCCCCCCATTGTTGGTGTTAGTGGACAGAATAGTGCCCCCCATTTGTTGGTGTCAGTGGGTGGAAGAGTGCTCCGTCATTTGTACCAGTGGGAGGAATAGTGTCCCATTGTTGGTGTCAGTGATAAGAATAGTGCCCCATTGTTGGAATGGAAGAAATAGTACTCCATCATTGATATTAGTGGGAAGAATAGTACCTCATCATTAGTGTCAGTGGCAGGAATCATGCCCCACTGTTGGTGTCAGTGGGAGGAATAGTGCCTCATATTATTGGAAAGAATAGTGCCCCAAGCGCCGGGTTAAAGGCTTTAGGTTGCCTATTAACAGATACTATTTGTATGTCTCAAGCCACGAAGTAAATCATTTACTGGAACTTAGGCAGTGACTCCTAGTGCCCTTGTTCACTAATGAGCGAACTTCCAACATGGATTAACAAACCTATTTTGAAAGGAAACAGCTACTTTGTTCTCCCAAGTGAGCAGGGCTGGGAAAGTGGGTCACAGGTACATAGAAAGATACACTAGCCATTAATGAGTTTGCCCTATAGAACAGGTTTCAATTAAATAATAACGAAGGAAACAATAAAAGCAAAAATATATCAAAGAATATAAACAATAACTTCTCCCTGCTGGGACTATTCCTATACATACAGATGACTAATTGGGAGAAGAATGTATTTACCTGTGTAGTAGTTGTAGTGGTCTGTATTTTCTTGATCTCTTTGCCAAGATCCCGACCATCATCGGACCGCTCAGTGTCAGAGACTGTACTGCTAGCATCCATATTTACGATGGATTTGCTAACAGATGATTCAGTTTCCAGAGTGGTAGTAGTCATTTGAGCATACTCCAGCCCCTTTGATGATGAAGCCAACTCTCGATCTGACAGGCTTACTAAACTATCAGCTGTTGTGTGGATTTTAAAATCTTTTTCCCCGATTACAGCTGATGAACAAGTAAGGTCAACGCTACCTGTCATATGTGCCAGCAGACCAAGGTCATCATTAACACCAAGGTGAACATGAGCATCCTGGACATTACCAATGGTTAGATGGTTGCCACCAGTCAGCTCAGGCAAAAGTTTGTCTTCTGAATGAGTAATTTTATCAAAAAGGAATGAGGTATTGTTAGAAGTGGTTTGGTCTTTCTCATCTGCTAGTGTGATCAGAGGACCATCTTTCTCTTCAGTTTCTTTTATAATGCCAACACTGTCATGAACATTGTTTTGAAGTTTTTCAACAGCCGCACAGTAGACATTGTCCAATAAAGATTCTACTTCAACCAAAGCACCATTTTCTCCAGTGACCAAAGTCTCTGGAGATAAATCTAAGTCATCCAGTTTTACCTCTGTGGCTTCAACCTTTTCAGCTTTGATGTCCACCAGAAGGTCATGAACCTCAACCCGAACACCACCAGCTGGTCTATCAGTGTTAGTGATAGCATCATCAGAAATTTTAGTGGCGATGAGCAGATCTCTGGTGTCAGCATTGACAGGATAGTCTGTTTCACTTTCAGGGCTCTGACTCTGGGAGAGGTCCTCAATTTCTCTAATTTCCAATCCGCCTTTAGCAGCTGCAGCTTGAGAGAGACCTGATATGGTGCTGACGTTTCCTTTTTTACCCTTCTTAATGTTCTCCTCTTCTTGTCTTTGATATTCTTCATACATTTTTGCCAAGTATTCCTTGTGAGCTTCATATGTGACCTTAAAAACAAGAGAAACATCTTCGTTACTCCATTAAAAAAAAAATTAAGACCTCTTCATTGTTTTGTACTATTAAGAGTTCCTACGCAAAAAAAAAAAAAGTTACCTTCCTTTATATGGGACTCAAACATAATAGAGTAGTAAAGTAAGGATCACATGATTAATTCTTAGTTAGCAACTATGATAATTCAATTTTTGTGCTATTAACACCACGGGCTTCATATATCAAAGCGCTAGTACTAACAACTATGTTTATTACATAAAACAACTGGAATCAGAACATCTGATCTCACTGGTGGAAATAAATACAATACTCTATACAGCAGAATTAAACCCCAACCAAAAATGTAATATATTGCAGCTTACCAATCATTAGATGTGGTAGCTGCATTAGTTTTTTTTTTTTTTTAGGCTTTTTCCCTCTGATTTTTCGTGGTGATCTGGCCAGTAACAAGCCTCCTGTATTAGAATGCCCCCACTCTGGATGAATGAGCACAGGGGCCACCTTTGGACAGTAGCATTGTCAGTCTGGGGGGAGGGGAGTGTTTGATACACTATCAGATTTAAATACACTAACAAATTGAAGCTAAACTCCAGGTAATACTTTATACTTTAAGTAGCTACATCAAACAGTTTTTTTCTTTATGGGATAAAGGTTTTGCATAAATTAAAGCTGACCATTAGGTCAGGATTAGTACTGATGGTCATCTCCAGCTTTCAGGTTAAGCTGACCATAGATGGATCGAAATTTGCTCAGTTCAGCAGGGACGGCCAAGTTTCGATCCATGTATAGGCAGGCTGGTTATACACAAATTGATCCATCGATTGACTTGTTTACAATCAACCTGTTGGGTCTTTTCCGAAAAATCACTGCCACTGACTATAGATAGGGCTCCCTGCTGACAAAATTCCAATATGCAATAGTCTTTACTTCAAAGAAGCATCATATACATTAAAATCCATATCGTATATAGTGACTGCACAGTTTCAAGCATCCCTGCTCTTCATCAAGCTGTAGGTAAGTATTTTCCAAACACAATCAATACTATATACTCACACGGTGCTACTACACAGGTGCTACTCCTCCACCAAAGCTACATAATTAACCCTATATTCATATAGGAAAACAGTTCAAAAGTCTCAGAAGATCACATTTACTAAATGATCATCCATTCTATATATGGCATTCCATATATGCCATATGGATTGTAATGTATATGATGCATCTTTGAAGTAAAGACTATTGCATATTGGAGTATGTATTCTCAATTCATTTGATATACAGTTGTGTTCAAAATAATAGCAGTCAGACATCACTAACCTGATCAATCACTGTTTTTGGTAGAAATGATATTTCTACATGGCAAATAATTTACTAGCAGGTGTAGTAGAGTAATAGAAATCCAACAGACCCAACAGTCATGACATGCATGCTGCTGATTCTGTGTAATTGAATCACTAATTGAAAGGGGCATGTTCAAAATAATAGCAGTGTGGAGTTCTATTAGTGAGGTCATTCATTCTTTGAAAAACAGGTGGCAAACATTGCCCTTATTTAAGGAAGGAAGGCAGAAAATGATAGGCTGCTCAGCTAAAATGATCGCAAATGCTTTAAAATGGCAGCCAAAACCTGAAAGACGTGGAAGAAAGCGAAAAACTACCATTCGAATGGATAGAAGAATAGCCAAAATGGCAAGAACTCAGCCAACAATCAGCTCCAGGAAGATCAAAGAAGGTCTAAAGTTACCTGTGAGTACTGTTACAATTAGAAGACACCTATGTGAAGCCAAGCTATCTGCAAGAAGCCCCCGCAAAGTCCCACTGTTGAAAAAAAGACGTGCTGAAGAGGTTACAATTTGCCAAAGAGCACATTGACTGGCCTAAAGAGAAATGGCGCAACATTTTGTGGACTGATGAAAGTAAGATTGTTCTTTTTGGGTCTAGTGGCCGGAGGGAGACAGTTTGTTAGACGACCCCCCAAACACTGAATTCAAGCCACAGTACACTGTGAAGACAGGGAAGCATGGTTGCGCAAGCATCATGATATGGGGATGTTTCCCATACTACGGTGTTGGGCCTATTTATCACATACCAGGGATCATGGATCAGTTTGAATACATCAGAATGCTTGAAGAGGTCATGCTGCCTTATGCTGAAGAGGAAATGCCCTTGAAATGGGTGTTCCAACAAGACAACGACCCCAAACACACCAGTATACGTGCAATATCTTGGTTCCAGACCAACAAGATTGACGTTATGGAGTGGGCAGCCCAATCCCCAGACCTTAATCCAATAGAAAACTTGTGGGGTGACATCAAAAATGCAGTTTCTGAGGCAAAACCAAGAAATAGAGAAAAACTGTGGAATGTAGTCCAATCATCCTGGGCTGGAATACCTGTTCACAGGTGCCAGAAGTTGGTTGACTCCATGCAACACAGATGTACAGCAGTTCTCAGAAACAGTGCTTATACAACTAAATATTCATTAAGTGATTCAAAGGAAAGCAAAATCTTCAAACATTTTTCAGTTTATATAGTGAATGTTTGAGTTTGTAAATAAGAATACAAACACTGCTATTTTTTGAACAGTCTAATATTCACTTTTCTTCAATTTTTTTTAGAGGAACAACACAAATTTGATATATTTTTCTTCATGTTTTGATTTGGAATAGAATGTGTAGTGTTCCCAATACATTTGTGTGTATGGAAATAAAAGCTATTAGAAGGATTTTGAGCTTTATTCACTTTTTTCAACACACTGCTATTATTTTGAACACAACTGTATAAATACTTTGAAAACCTATAAAAGTATAAAGAGCATGAATAGTTCTTCTTTTATATTATAGCCTCTAACCATGTGACCCTCAATTCCTCTGCTCTATATACAGAGCCTGTGATAATTTGGACCAGTCTTTCTCAACCTTTTCAACACAGAGGAACCCTTGATATAATCATTTTCCGTCTCAGGGAACCCCGTTAAAAATTACTCTACATACAACTCATGATAGATTACTGTGATGGCCAGTGGGAAGAATGTTCCTTGCACTTGTGGTCATTGTGAAGAATTACCCCCTTACAGATAGCTACCTATACACTCCTTGCAACCTCACCAACTTTCCTCTTCCTCTCTCTGATCACTTCCTCATTAGCTTCACTCTCTCCTTGGCTTCCTCCTCCTTGTCTTCCAACTACCAAACAGTTACCCGTAGAAACCTTCGCTATCTTAACCCTTCTCCTTTTTTCGGCAACAGATTGTCTCTATGACAAAATCTCAGCCCTGTGCTGCCCCAACCTGGCCACTTCTGTATACAACAGTTCACTGTCATCCACCGTGGACACACTGGCCCCCCTCACTACACACAGAATTAGGCCCCGACCGCTACAACCCTGGAAAACAGACTATACCAGATTCCTCAAAACACGTAGTCGTGCTCTGGAGCATTTATGGCGCAAGACCCAGCAAGACTTCGACCAATATAATATCTGCCCTTCAAAAATACAATTCTTGTGTCCACAATGCCAAGCAGACCTATTTTATCACTCTCATTAACACCCTCTCATGCAATCCCCGTCAACTCTTTTCTACCTTTAAAGCGGTCCATAGACGTATAGATTTTCATTTGAGAATTTTGGTTTCAAGAATATACAATTGATTTTCTAATCGTTAGTGGGGTCAAATCGATGTTCATTTTCGACAGCAGTGACGGGAAAATTTGCAGGGGCAGGAAGGAAAATTTCTCGTTCAAACAAATTTTCGGCCAGTGTATGTGTTTATCGTTCAGAAATTACATTCATTTTAAAGTTGAACGTTAAAAGCAAAAGACAATTTCGAACGACATTCGTTCATTCACCAAACGTTCAAAGAATTTTCGTACATCTTTTCTTAAGAATATTCTCGTCTGAAAATCTCCATGTGCATGGCCAGCTTAACTTTCTACTTCGTCCTCCACCCACTAACTCACTTACTGCCCAAGAGATCGCTAATCACTTCAAAATAAGACTGATACAATTTATGACAAGATATCCACTGTACAAACATCTCCCTCACCCTACACTGCTTATCTACCTGCACAATCTATACTTCCCTTGTTTAACCCAGCTACTATAGAGGAGGTTGGTAAACTGTTTTCTAAATCCCACCTAACCACCTGCCCCCTGTTCCTTCGCAAATACTATGATCACCCTCTGGCTCTATCCTTCATTATTTAACTCATATCTTCAATCTCTCACTTTCTACTGTCATCTTCCCCAACTCTCTAAAACATGCGCTAGTCACCTCATACTTAAAAAGGGTTCAAAAGGCTCAACCAGTCTGAGCAACCTTAGACCCATCTTCTTACTCCCTTTTGCCTCCAAACTCCTTGAACATCTAGTTTACAAATGGCTAAGCTGCCATCTTAGGGAGAATAACCTTCTCGATCCCCTTCAGTCTAGATTTCATCCACAATGCGCCACAGAAACTGCTACTATGACTTACTAGCCACTAAAACCAATGGTCACTATTCCATACTCTTACTCTAGGACCTCTCTGCTGCCTTTGACACAGTGTGACCACCCCCTCCTCAAAAAAATATTTACTTAGTCTCCGTGACCGTACCCTACGCTGGTTCGAATCTTACCTATTTCATCGCACCTTCAGTGTCACTTACAACTCTACTGCCTCCTCTCCTACTCCTCTTACTGTTGGGGTCCCCTAAGGTTTTGTCCTTGGACCTCTCCTATTCTCAATCTACACATCTTCCCTGAGTCAGCTGATAGCTTCTCATGGTTTTCAGTACCATTTCTATGCTAATGACACACAAATCTATCTCTCTATTACTCAGCTCACCCCATCAGTTTTCTCACGTATCACTGATTTACTAACAGACAACTCACACTGGATGTCACACCACTTCCTAAAACTCAACCTATCCAAAACATAATTTTTTCTCCCACATGTTCCTTCCCGATTTCTCGGTCAGAATCAATGCATGCCAGGGTGCTAGGGGTAACCCTGGATTCTAAACTATCAGGCCCACATCTAATCCTTGTCCAAATCATGCCGCCTCAGCTCCTGCAACATCTCCAAAATACGCCCCTTTTTAACCAATGATACCACAAAGCTCCTAATTCACTCCCTGGTTACCTCTCGCCTCGATTACTGCAACTCCCTCCTCATTGGCTTACCTTTACATAGGCTATCGTCCCTCCAGTCCATCATGAATACTGCTGCCAGGATCATCCACCTTACCAACCATTCAGTGTCTGCTACCCCTCTCTGCCAATCCCTCTACTGGCTTCCACTCGCCCAACAAATAAAATTCAAAATAATAACAACTTACAAAGCCATCCACAACTCTGCCCCCAGCTACATCACCAACCTGGTCTCAAAATATCAACCAAACCGCTCTCTTCGATCCTCCCAACACCTTCTGCTCTTTAGTTCCCGTGTCACCTCCTCTCATGCTCGCCTCCAGAAGTTCTCCCGAGCTTCTCCCATCCTATGGAACTCCCTACTCCAATCTGTCCGGCTATCTCCTAATCTATCCACCTTTAGATGATCCCTGAAAACCTCTTTAAAGAAGCCTATCCTGCTTCTAACTAGTAAACTGAATTTTATTTCCTCCATCAGCTCATCCCCCACAGTTATTACACCTTTTGTATCACTCAACCCTTCCTCCTAGATTGTAAACCCTAACGAGTAGGACCCTCTGTTTCCTCTTGTACCAAATTGTATTGTAACTGTAATGTCTACCTTCATTTTGTAAAGCGCTGTGCAAACTGTTGGCGCTATATAAATCCTGTATAATTTTAGTAAAAAGATCAAAAGGTGTCAATGGGAACTTATCTGAGAGGCAGAAAATTCTCGTTGCTCAAGGTACCCCTAGCATCCTCTGGAGGATCCCTAGCGTTCCAAGAACCCTGGTTGAAAAACCCTGATTTGGAGTCACATGATTGCGGGATATAATTAAAAAAGGCCTATTCCACCAACATATGTTTTTTTAGGCCTTGAAAATGTATATATATATATATATATATATATATATTTATTAAAACATACATTTTTAACAAGTATATTGAGTGGTGGGTGTCTAAAAGGTTTGCTTTGATACATATATTTTTCTCATTCAATTGATGATTTGGATGTGGCACTTATATATTCTTTCTAGACCTAGATTTACAGAAACGAGAAACTGCAAACACAAAAAACTATCACCAATGCCCCCATTATATTGAACCAAACAACTTTCAAATGTTGCTTCCTTGCAACACAATTCTATGCACTGAACAAAACCTAATTTCCTTATGTGCTTAGTTTTCTGCTTTTCCTAGAAATCTGGCCAGGACTTAAAATCAAATAGAAGGCATTTCTATTGCCCTAAGGAGTTTCATTAGGGCAAGACACGTTAAAATGCAAAGTCAAAATATTATTCTGTAGTTTAGGGCAAAGTAAGGATATGATTAGAACCACTATCAAATTTTCACTGCTTTATGTGTCCTCGCTGAAATGATCTAATCTATTTATTCCAATGACCACTGTTACCAAGACTGGAGTTAAGGAAAATCCAAATTATCAAGCTGTCAGTGGAAAAAGAATACAGGGAATGTCTTCTAACTGGGAAATGTGTTCCCGTGACAGCTGAATGAGAGTAGGGAATAGAAAAACACATCACTCTTGTTGGGGAGATTTTTATTAACTTTATGTCCAATAAAAACAGGAAGAGAGAGGATATCTTGGAAATTGTACTGTAACCTCTCAGTTATTATTATTATACAATATTTATAAAGTTCGCTCAGCGCTGTACATTACAATGGGAGACAATACATGCAACAGTACAATAACAATACAATGCGATACAAGAGGGGTTCGAGGGTCCTGCTCTTTTGAGATTACAATCTAGGAGATTATACAGTTGTGTATGAAGGACAGGAAGTTATGGAAAATGTGTCCAACGTATGGAAAATGTATCCACTGCCTACTCTATACAGGATAAGTGAAAAAAAATGGGTCTTAGATATAATTTAAGGGGACTGTGATTAAAAAAAATATTTTGAATATTCTAGTGGCCTGACTGTGTCTGGCTACAATATCTTTGAGTCACTGACCTGGAACAGTCTTCTTGTAAATTATAGTCAGAATTCCTTATCTCTGTATTTGTTAGTGATCAGAGACTCAGAAAGCTTTGAGGCAAAAGCACCAGCATGATAGCCAAGGAGCAAACATTCTCACAGGAGAGGTCAGAAAAGGCGGCCTCCATGTGCTCTCATGATAGAGTCACTTTAAGACTCTTGCACACATAAATGGCTGCAGAAGCAGCCGATTTTATTATTACAAAGCTAAGACTGTTCAGGTAGCAATAGTGAAGATAACCCCAATTATCCAACAGTTTAGCAAAATTGCGGTCAAGGCTCAAATTAATTTCTTCAGAACAGAAAGTGTTAGGCTCCATACACACTGGCTTAAAGTGGTAGTAATTATAATAAAGCTTACCTGTAGGTAAAATTAACATCTCCTAAACGTGCACAGTTTAGGAGATATGCATTTGTTTTAACTGGCGCATGCGCTCTGAAAGAACGGCATACCTGTGCTGTCTCCTTGGAGCACTGTGCCATGGCCCGTGACTCCCATGCACATACGCAGGAGTGACGTCAGCAGCTAGTCAGATGGCCAGAGCTCACGAACCTGGAAGGAAGACCGGGTGAAGATGGAAGTCTTGACAGCGGTGACAGCGCATTTTAAGGTAAGTTTTGCATAATGTACTAGTATGCAAAGCATTCTAGTACAATATGCCATTGCCCTGCAGGGAATGTTTTTTGTTTTTTTCTTTTGATGCGATTTACGGCCGCTTTAAAAAAAAATGGCAGTACATTTGGCAAAAGAAAAAAACGGCCAGAAAAACGCTCTCAAAATTACAAAACAGAAGGGATTTTTTTCTGCCTATAAATGCTGAGCTTATAAAATGCCTTTAGTTGCTTCTACAGGCAAAATGCTTAACTCCTCTAGGAGCAGCATTTGTTTTAAGCCAGTGTGCATGGAACTGTATGTTGTCTCAATGTTGCTTTCTAAATTCTTGTCAATTTGTAAAGTTCACCTGAAGCTATTTTTTTTCCTGAAAATTAGAGTAATACTTTAATTCTGTCACAGGAAAGACTGAGTGATTTAAGAACTGAGTGTAACCTTAAAATGTTATCTACACAGCACAGTTTAAATTGTTTATGACAAACACTTGAGCTGCCCTCATACTGTGTCTATTAAAAGTGGTTTACCAAAAGTGCTAATGATGCTCAATATAGAGTTGTTCAGACTTTGATCAGCAATGCGCTGAAGGTTTTCCACTGTTAAAAGCAATGTCTGTAAGGTGGCTTCAAAGTCTAATTGCAGATAAAGGCAAGAGGGGAGCTATGAGGTGTCTTGGGTCCTAAATATTCCAGTATTAGGTACTCTAAGATAATTGCATCCTTGCTACAGTTAAAAAGGATTGCTCATGTCTTCCATTTTTTTCTAATGCAGGGGTAAATTAAAATCATTATTTCATTTATTAAATTTACAAGGAACATGCTCACCCAAAGAAAAGTTAGCCCACCTTTAGAGAAAATATACATAACGGGGTTGATTTACTAAAACTGGACAGTGCAAAATCTGCAGCTGCGTATGGTAGCCAAACAGCTTCTGACTTCAGCTTGTTCAATTCAGATTTGCCAAAAAACCCAAAAAAAACTGAAAGCTGATTGGGTTGCAAAGCTGCAACAGATTTTAGAAAAGCAACCACAATATATCATACAATGTGGTCAAATCACTCTTAGCTGCAGACATACATCTGAATAGAGTGGTTCTTATAACTGACTGGGTAAGTGTTAGGCCCCTTTCACAAGGGGTGGACTCTGCTTTGTTCAGCAGGAGATCTGTCTGCTAATTCCCTGCTGATCAGATCAGAGCAGTGGATGACAGGTGCGTGTCTGCTCAGTTTATGTAGAGCGGATACGGACACATGCCACTCTACTCTATGGACCAGCAGGCGTAAATGGACCAGCTGTCCATTTATACCTGACCCTAGATGGAGGGGGCCAGATCCCCTTCCATTTTTTTTTTAATGGAGTGGATCGGATTAGAGGTAGGTGGGTGTAAATGGACACAAGTCTGTATACACACGCAGGTCCATTGGGATACATGGACCATCCAATCAAGGTTGCCTGAAAAACTGACAGGCAGACCTGATAGAATCGCACGTGTGAAAGGGGCCTTAGAAGGATTTCCGCTCATTTTCTGCCCTGGTGTCTTTGGGTATGACAGGGTGTTACTAAAAAGACACACCCAACAGAGGTGCTAAGAAGAGACCGGAAAGTTTGCCATTGCAAATTTTTATATTGCCTTGAGGATAGGGACCAGCATAACCTTGAAATGTCAGCTGTATTTGTTATATATGAAAGTTTTTTTCACAATGAAATGGTAGCACAGTAAAGCCCTCTTAGAACAGAAGGTATTCCCATCTCATGACATGTCCCCCCCCAAAAAATTATATATATATATATATATATATATATATATATATACACAGTGGGGATCGAAAGTTTGGGCACCCCAGCTAAAAATTTGTATTAATGTGCATAAAGAAGCCAAGGAAAGATGGAAAAATCTCAGAAAGGCATCAAATTACAGATTAGACATTCTTATAATATGTCAACAAAAGTTAGATTTTATTTCCATCATTTACACTTTCAAAATAACAGAAAACAAAAAAATGGTGTCTGCAAAAGTTTGGGCACCCTGCAGAATTTATAGCATGCAATGCCCCCTTTGCAAAGCTGAGACCTGCCAGTGTCATGGATTGTTCTCAATCATTGTCTGGGAAGACCAGGTGATGTCAATCTCAAAGGTTTTAAATGCCCAGACTCATCTGACCTTGCCCCAACAATCAGCACCATGGGTTCTTCTAAGCAGTTGTCTAGAAAACTGAAACTGAAAATAGTTGACGCTCACATTTCATGATTGTAAATGTAGCCATGGAAATTGTTCCTTTATGTGCCAATGGACACTGAACCATTGAGAAACTATAACCTTTCATTTTTGGGATATTTGATGGAATGAGATGTGAAAATATCTTCAGTTCTAAAGAGGCTCTACTGTGCTATGCATTTGCATTAGTCAGGGCTTTTGGATTCCTTTAAACCCCTCTCACCATAACATTCATGGTTATACCGTGTCCAATCGCTGGCAAACTCATGCAGGCTCCACCTCCGCAATATCTCCAAAATACGTTTGTTCCTAACCCCAGACACTACTAAACAACTCATTCACTCCCTTATTATCTCACGACTCGACTACTGCAACTCTCTCTTCACCGGCCTACCTCATGACAGACTATCCCCGCTTCAGTCTATCCTGAACTCAGCGGCCAGACTCATTCACCTTACCAACCGCTCCGCTTCTGCCACCCCCGTCATTCCCTCCATTGGCTTCCGATTGCCCAACGCATTACATTCAAACTACTAACATTGACGTACAAAGCCATTCATAACACTGCCCCAAACTACCTCACCGACCTGATACCCAAATACCACCCAACCCGTACTCTTCGCTCCTCATAAGACCTCCTACTTTCTAGCTCCCTGGTCTCCTCCTCCCATGCCTGACTGCAGAACTTCTCCAGGACTTCCCCCATTTTCTGGAACGCACTACCCCAATCCATCAGACTGTCACCTACCCTCCTCACCTTTAGGCGCACCCTGAAAACCCATCTCTTCAGGGAAGCCTACCCCACCCCCACCTAACAGCTGATCTCCTCCATTCCTCCTACCACTCCATCCCCCACAGCCACTACCTCCTGTACCACTATCCCCTCCCTCCTAGATTGTAAGCTCCAAGGAGCAGGGCCCTCGAACCTCTCGTATATTGTTTTGTTACTGTATTGTCTCCCACTATTATGTAAAGTGCTGAGCAAATCGTTGGCGCTATATAAATCCTGTATAATAATAATAATCATCCAAAGTGCAGAATTTACACAGGATCTCTCAGCTGTGTAAAGCAGGGGCCGGGAGTTGAAGTTCTATCAGTAAAAAGAGTTCTGATTAGAGGGAAGGGACACACCCCCCTTCATACAGCTCACAGGAACAAAGCTGAGGCTGTCAATCTTGTACTGTCCCCCAGTATATTGTACAGCGCTGAGCAAACTTTTTGGCGCTATAGAAACACTGTATAATAATAATATAATAATACCGTGAGAAGGAGATGCTAAAAAGAAGAACCTGGGTCCAACATGGCACCATCTGATGTGATCATTTCAAGCATCCATTACTTAATAGGTCAAGGGCTGTATGGAGGACAGTTCACACTAGCACTATCAGGCAGAAGTTCTAACTCTTCTGTACTCTATCCATCTAACTGGAATTGGGTTTAAAGGTAGTCTATAACGGTTTTACCGATTGTGATGGCTCATACTTAATGCAGTACAATCACCATCTGGTATGCTAGCGATTATAGGCACTTTGAGGGTGATTATGAAGTAATAAAGACTCACAATAACAATTACTGTCCAGTGTACTGCCAATTATAAATACTTCATGCTAATTATGCTACAATGAAGATACTCAATAACAATCACTGTTCAATGTGCTGATAGCTCTGTGCACTTTGAGGTGATTTTGTTGAAAATAAAAGCTTATCGCAAATTACTGTCCAGGGCGCTGCCAATTATATATACTTTGTGGGTGATTATACTGCAATAATGACTTACTGTCACAAGAATTGCTCAGTGTGCTGGCAATTATACAGGTTTGTTTCTTCTTACACTACTCAATGTGCTGCTAGAGAGGTTCTTGGAATTTTTTTTTTTTTTGTAGAGCAGTGTTTCTTAGACAATGGTGCCTGACATGTTTTCCAGATTGCATCACAGAAACACAGGGGACATACACCAATCAGCCAGAACTCTATGCAACATAAATTTATTTCGTATAACTCATGGGCTAAATTAAAGAACTCTATTAGATTTCTCTATCCATACTAAACAGCACAGATTGAAGAATCTCCACTACTGAATTTTGTATTCAAACAGCTGCAGCATCTACAGCTGTCTGAATACCCAGACAGTGAATGCATTTAATAGAAGCAAGCACTATTCAGCCAACAACCTTCCATCTTGGCTTTTACAATCAGCAGGAATTGGCCCAAAATCAAGCCATAAATAGGCCAGCTCATACAGATGGGCAGTTGCAGCATGCTTTTAGGTCCATCTAAATTGCATTTATGTTCAGTTTGAAAAGCGTTGGAGATCCTTCAGAGTTCAATTACAAGCAGTGTCTGTCTTCCTATTAACTTTTATGGGGAGAAAAGCAGTTGCAAAACAAGCGTTTGTCTGTTCAAAAAGACACAAGTAGTACCTATTGACAGGAGATGGCTTCTGCCTGATTAACATTATTACAATAGAAAAAGAACTATGTCTATGGCCAAGCTGCAACTTGCGTAGAAACCAACCAACTTTGGGAGATTGTGCTATTCTTCTAAGATCAGATTAATGCCAGGGAATGGTCTACACAGTGAATACAGATGATCTGCATCAATTCTCAAGGATGACTGTTCCCCTGTCAAATCTTGCAAGTACAATTTCAGATCTATGGGAAAGCTTTTGGAAGACAAGTGCAAGCCCTGAAATAAACTGTAGAGAAGGGTAACAAAAACAAGCACAGTGGTGTGCAGTGGCAAACACTTTATTCTGTGCGTCCAAATAGAAGAGAAGCCACTTGCCCTGTAGGCTGTATCTTCAACATTGCTACATTTAAAGTGGTTGTAAACCTCAGACATGAAATATGAACAGAGCATATCCCCTTATAGCAGGGTTCCTCACCCAGGGTTCCGTAGAATCTTAGAGCTCCACCAGAGGTTGCTAGGAGTTCTTTGAGCAATGAGCAAATCCTGCCTCTCAGATAAGTTCCCCTGACACCATTGAGCTTTTTAGCCATCTGTAAGGGGGTAACTCTTCCCAATGAATACAACTGCAAGGAGCATTCTTCCCAGTGACAATCACACTAATGTATCATGAGTTGCAGATGTAGTCATTTTTAGCACGGATTCTCTGAGACCAGAAAATTATTTCAAGAATTCCTCTGTGTTGAAAACGTTGAACAAGGCTGCTCTATAGTGTGTACTTGTCAATTAAGGGCTGATGAAGGAAGTTTGTTGTTCTTCCAAGAGTCACAAACACTCACTCCCTCGCTGGTGTTACCAGGCTGCTCATCCTTTCCTGCACGACAGTCCTTTCCAGCGAAGCTTTGGTTCCAGTGATTCGTTGATCCACTGATTCGCTAGTGCGCACAGCGGCTGAAGCTCTTGCACTTTTTGCTACGCTCCTGGCTTTGCATCCTGCTCTCTAAGGCGTTCATCCTCTCTGCACTTCCATTGGCTGCCTCTCCATCCAGCTCCCAGTGGATTAAGCCATCTATCTGCCTGCGGTTATGGACTTTTGCCATAATGACATGCCTGCAAACACTTCACCCTTGTGAGTGCAATATTATATGATTTTAATGATCTTTTTAATAAACTGACATACTACACTATATTGGTTCCTTGGGCGCCTCTCCCCTTCCCCATTTATTCAATTAAGAGCACTGTCATTTCTGTATGCTGCTTCATTCTTCTACTATCAGCATGAATCATGTCTGACACATTTTCCTGTCACCAAGAGAAAAAAAGGGGACAGGGGAGGAACCTCCAGCACACAGCCTGTGATTGACAGTCCCAACTTTGTTCCTGTGTGCTGTGTGAAAGGGGGGTCTGTATCTTGCCTCCAATCAGAGCTCTTCTCACTGAGCTATGCAGTGAATGACGTCAGCTCTCTGTTTTCTGGAAGCTCAGACGAGCTTTATACATTCTGGACTTTGAATGGATGCAGAGAAGGAAAGACTGCGGACAAACAGGTAGAACCTAAATAGGAGGAGTTGTTAGATGTGAATAGAGAAGGGAACGATTAGAATCTCTGTAATCTTATCATTGCTGTATATGACTCGTTTTGGAAGTCTGACTCTTCCCAAACAGGAACACAGAAGATATCTCCCGACAAGAACAACTGTCATCTGTGTTCTGTTGCTTTATCACTTTGTGTTTAAAAACCTGTCTGAGATTCTTACCCTCCCATAAATTTGGGTGAAGTTCCACTAGCAAGGGGCCCTCCAAAGTGCAAGCAAAGCCCTAATGCTATGATTTGAGCAAAAAGACATGCTGTATACTGCAAATTCATATCACTGAGGGTAATTTACTAAACATGTAGCTATGGGTGAAGATTTACATACTGATTTCATCTTCAAAGAACAATCTAATGCGAGGATGTATACATTCTTTCACAGCACATCTTTCCATCTATCAGTCATGTCTTTCCCAGTACTCATCGTTTATGCAAAGGAGAAACAGACTTCAAAGCCATCATTGTGCATGCTTTTATAATTGTAACATTTTCATTATTTTAGCTTGTAGATTATCCATTGCAGTCTATAAAAGAAACTGAATTTGATATTGCCTTCGGATACATTTGAATGCGTAAACAGTAAACTAAATTAAAGTAGACCCAGGAAGAAAACATTTTCATAATATAAGATAAACTATCACCTAAGCAATGTCAAGCAACTGAAATGCGTAAAACTGGGCTATCTCAAGGCTCCCAGTTCATTTTGGCAAGAAGTAAATCAAATAATGGTCTGGTGGTTGCATCACATCAGCTATCTCTCCCCCACCCATCACAGGGAAGATGCTGAAGTATACTGCTTTGTCTCACTGTGAATCTATTAAGAACTAAAGTAGTTATAAAGCCAAGACTTTTTTTTTAAGCACCTTAACGCATTCTCTGCATAAAGAGAAAAAGAATGTTGCAATACTTGTATCGCCCTGTCACTGCCTTAAATAGTTGCTATATCTTACTCCACGCTGTGCCCATCTGTAGCAGTCCTGGTTTGTGTTCCTTCCCTCACACACAGGCAGCAACCATTGGCTCCTGCTGCTGTCAATTGAATCCTGTGAGGAGGGAGCGAGGGGCAGGGCAGAACCATGCTGTGTGTGTCTTTGGACGCACACAGCCCAGCTCGGCAGCAAGCTGCATGTCTGGCTTCAAAGCAAGTGGTTTGCTATGGGGGCAGACAGAGAAGCGGAGGAGCGAACATTGCCAGTGGGGGAACCCAGAAGAGGAAGTTGGAGGCCGTTCACAGGTAAGTATAACATGTTTATTAATTTTAATAGAAAAAAAAAAATTTAACCTTTACAACAGCTTTAACAGGCAGGGAAGATAAAGGAAATCAGTAAGTCTTCTCCCTGTTTATTCAACCAAGGTTAAAAAATACAGTTATTCTAGGGCTGTCAATTCAAATCAACCATGGCACTAACTGCACAGAGTTTGCATGTTCTCCCTGTCAGGGGCGGACTGACAACTCATGGGGCCCCCGGGCAATAGGGGATCATGGGGCCCCTGTGTCCTTGCCCAAACTAAAAAAAGCCTATGAAAAAGGTACCAGGGGCATCTCATGGGGCCCCCTACTGACCCCGGGCCCTCGGGCAGTGCCCCGAGTTTCCAAATGGTCAGTCCGCCCCTGCTTCCTGTGCAGGTTTCCTCTGGCTACTCTGGTTTCCTCCCACACTCCAAAGACATGCCGGTAGGTTAATTGGCCCTAGTATGTGTATGTATGAATGTGAGTTAGGGACCTTAGATTGTACACTCCTTCAGGGTTAGGGACTGATGTGAATTTACAACATATGTGTCTGTGTTTGTATATGTATATATATATATATATATATATATATATATATATATAGTGCTGCGTAAACTGACGATCTAGATGGAGTGGGCAATTGTAGGAATTTTTTTTTATTTATTTTTTTACAGTGTTTTTGAATAAACCCATCAGCAAGAATTGCTGACACACAACACAGACATGTGGAGGAAAATTCTACACAACTTAACCAGCCTGTTAGACTTTTACTTCTGATGAACATCATTTAAACATTGAACTTGAAATGGTCTATAGGACTTCAAATGCAGCCTTATTCTCGGCTGCTAAAACATTGTTGTCATTATTAGAATTCTGTTTAAACCGATGAGCAATAACATTATGACCCCCCCCACCCAACATTAAGTAGTCCCCTTTTGCTGCCCAAACAGCCCTGATCTGAATGATAGGACCCAAGTTTTACCAGTGGAACATTGCCCAAAGCATCACAATGCCTTCTTCCCATACTACTTCGTGGTGCTATCTATTCCCCAGGTAAGCAATGCACACACCCAGCCATTCACATTGTGTAAAAGAAAACATGATTTTTACAGTTGTGGCCAAAATTATTCAACCCCCAATGCTGTAAAGGGGTTTAGGGACTATAGTGTACATTTGGAATTGTATTCAGAATCAAATCCTACAAGGACGTTGTAACTACCCAAATGCAACTAAAATGACATCAATTGTTTATGTAATACAGTAGTAAATGGTTCTTATGTGGTTTCTTCATTGCCACAATTATTCAACCCCTTAAAGACTACCACTCTGAAGAACAGAGGTTCATACAGGTGCTTTCCATCAGGTATTGAAAACACCTGTGGATGTCACCGAGCAGCAATCAAGCATAATAAGCACCAATTAGGCAGCTTTAAAATGACTGTGATACTCAGCTCCTTCTAGACATTTACTGGTGTGGTTACAAACATGGTGAAGGCAAGAGAATGGTCCAGGAAGACAAGAGAAGAGGTGATTTCTCTTCACAGGAAGGGCAATGGCTATAAGAAGATTGCAAAGATGTTAAACATACCAAGAGACACCTTAGGAAGCATCATTCGCAAATTCAAGGCAAAGGGCACTGTTGAAACGCTACCTGGTCGTGGCAGAAAGAAGATGCTGACTTCGACTGCTGTGCGCTACCTGAAGCGTAGAGTGGAGAGAAGTCCCCGTGTGACTGCTGAGGAACTGAGAAAAGATTTGTCAGATGTGGGTACAGAAGTTTCAGCCCAGACAATAAGACGCACACTGCGTAATGAAGGCCTCCGTGCCAGAACTCCCAGGCGTACCCCCTTGCTGTCTCCAAAGAATAAGAAGAGTCGACTGCAGTATGCCAAAAGCCATGTGGACAAACCACAAAAGTTGTGGGATAGTGTTCTGTGGACTGATGAAACAAAATTAGAACTGTTTGGGCCCATGGATCAACGCTATGTTTGGAGGAGGAAGAACAAGGCCTATGATGAAAAGAACACCTTGCCTACTGTGAAGCATGGTGGAGGGTCAATCATGCTTTGGGGCTGTTTTGCTTCTGCAGGTACAGGGAAGCTTCAGCGTGTGCAAGGTACCATGAATTCTCTTCAGTACCAGGAGATATTGGATGGAAACGTGATGCAGTCCGTCACACACCTGAGGCTTGGGAGACGTTGGACCTTTCAACAGGACAATGATCCCAAGCATACCTCCAAGTCCACTAGAGCATGGTTGCAGAGGAAAGGCTGGAACATTTTGGAGTGGCCATCGCAGTCACCAGACTTAAATCCGATTGAGAACCTCTGGTGGGACTTAAAGAAAGCAGTTGCAGTGCGCAAGCCTAAGAATGTGACTGAACTGGAGGCCTTTGCCCATGAAGAATGGGCGAAGATACCCGTAGATCGCTGCAAGACACTTGTGTCAAGCTATGCTTCACGTTTAAAAGCTGTTATAACTGTAAAAGGATGCTGTACTAAGTACTAAGATTGAATGTCACTTGGGGGTTGAATAAAACTGATAATGCTGTGAGCACAGAAAAGACATTTGTGGTTATTTCATTATAACTGTTATGTTATATTTGTCTGACCTACAAGTGCCTCTTTAATGTAAATGTAAGCAAGATGACTGAATGATCAAAAGCAATGTCAAACTGGCCAAAACACTCAATTTCAGTGGGGGTTGAATAATTTTGGCCACAACTGTAAGACCAAGTTGCCTGCTTCCATTGCTCTGTGGTCCAGTTCATTTGCTAATGTAGCCATTGTAGGCGCTTTTGGCAGTGGACAAGGGGTCGGCATTGACAGCCTGGTCTGCAGCTATGAAGCCCCATACACAATAAAATGTGATGAACTGTGTGCTCTGACACTTTTCTATCAGAACCAGCATTAACCTTTTCAACAATCTGAGCTACACCTCCTCTAATGGATCATCCTTTGCTCTCCACGAGCTTTCGCTACCCATGATCCTGTCACCAGTTCTACTTTCTTGGACCATTTTTCGTAGGTCCTGACCACTGTAGACCAGGAACATCCCACAAGAGGTGTGGTTTTGGATTTGCTCTGACTAAGTCATTACAATCTGGCCCTTTTCAAAGTAACGTAAATGCTTACGCTTGACCTTTGTTTCTGCTTTGAAAACATCAACTTCAGGACAACAAGTTCATTCGCTGCCTAAAATATTCCACCCACTTTCAGGTGCCATTGTAGCGAGATATTCAATATTATTCAGTTTGCTTATCAGTGGTCATATTGTTATGGCTGATCACTGTAAGCTCCAGTTCACACTTCCACACTGGTAAAACTGCAAAAACAATGTTACCCATGTTCTTGCACAATACTACTGTCCTACCAGGAAGCCTCTATTTTACTAACCTCAAATTTATCACACAATTAAGGTCTGCCTACCCTACTAACCTATAAAAGGAAGTTGTAACATCTTTAAAACACATTTTCCCATTTGATAAAAAAAGAACATGAAAAGGAGGAACAATATTAATGGTAATATTCATATATTCATAATCTACCTATACATTACTTACACATACCAGAAGGCCATAGTTGGCCTCATCTTACTGACCTAGGGGTTGAGTTATACAATTTGTAAAATATATGCAAAAATGACCTTCAATTTTATTGAATAAAAGGAAATGACATTCACGACACAGCAATACTGAACATCATGGTCCACAAGGTGGCACCAAATCAATATGCTAAAATGATAAGACTATACTATAAAAATGTTGAAACTACCTTAGAGTGAGCTATAGAAAGTGTGTCCACCCAAACTCTCCAGCCTCCCCATTCATATTTGATTGCGTGATACAGAAGTATTCGGAAAATGTTGTAGACCATCTCTGTGATCTTCTGCTCTTCAGAGTTCTTTGGATTGATGTAGCCAAGAGAGAACATCCAATCCTGCCACACAGAGCACTGCAGGAGGCACCTAGAAGTACATCAGACGTGGAAAGGTTAAAGTAGCTTTACATATAAAAGAGAAGGAAGGAATACCTGTACAATGTTCATAGCTGAGGAATGCGCAGAATGTCATTTAAACACTGTATGTGAGGATAATTACTGACTGTACAATATAACTCATCAGCTAAGTCAGGTATAAGCATCTGCCCACTATCCTAGACTATTCTATCCTAGACTACAGAAGAGAATGAATAAACATCGCCTTCACTTTTTTCTCCATTTTGATAAGCTAGCTTTGTCGTATCTTTAAGACATTCAAACTAAGTTGTCAACATGGCAGCAAAAAAAAAAGCCTACTTCCTATACTTACCAACAAAGTGTGTTTTTTTAATTCATTTATTTAGCACCAACAAATGCGGTAGCACTTTACAAGTATAAGACTACCTACATCCATCACACAATCTAATATCTGTCCCACAGTCATTCATAAAAGTACACACTTAGTGGTCAATTTGGGTATGGGGTAGTACGGTGATGAGACCAAAGCCAGCAGGGTAAACCAATACAATATTATTTTTCTTATCTGCAAAAAAGAAAAGCATCTGGAATGTGAGCAATGTTTCTGATAACCTGAAAGGGGTAATACTCAGCTCAGCATTACTACATTCCCTTAAAAAGCAAGGTCCGTTATAAATCCACTAAAGGCGCACATAGTATAACAGAATAGACACAGGAAATGTGCTGGACAAAGGAAGGTGGGTTTTATGTTGTTTAGTATGTAATGTGAACACACAATTTGTAAGTAATAGAGAGGAGCAGAGTATCTTGTGCAACATAATTTCATGAAATAAGGGGTGGTTAGAACATCTTAATCACTGAAGGTTACAACCCTAGATTACTAATAAAAAATAGACTTGTCCATTCCACATATTAAAATACCAGCATGGGAGACCAAGAATAGAAAACATTCCCAACCTATATTGAGCCTGTACATTCTCCAGGATTGTGTGGATTTCCCATGGTTCCTTTTACAACCCAAACACATTCTGGCTGAGTAAAGTAGAGTAATCAGCTTCCAACAACAATGGCCCTAGAATATGTATCTGTGTAAAAATAGCCACCACCAGATTTCACAGGGATCATGAGTGAACTGCATTCTTCAAGTCCAACCACAAATTCTATATTGCATTGAGATCTGGGCTGTTATTTTTTAATTTCAGTGCATTATTCTTGTTGTTTATAAGCCACTCTTCTATAGTTTCGGCTTAATGCTTGGGATAGTCTTGCTGGAAGACAAATTTTCTGATTTCCTATTGACAGCATCAGGTTTTCCTCCAGGATTTCCCTATATTTTGCAATGTTCATTCTACGTTTACATACCTTTCAAGGTCTGTGGCAGAGAAATAGCCACAAAGTATCATGCTACCACCCGCAAGTTTCATTGTGAGGATGGCGCATGTATGATGATGTGTAGGATTTGAGATGTCTAGAAAGCAGAATTTTGGTTTTATTAGACCATAGAACCTTCTATCAACTGCCTTCAGAGACTCCCAGGCAGCTAGCATTTTCAAAGAGAGAGAGGCAAGACGTATTCCATGTATTTCTCTCAACACAGCTTTCCTTCAAACCAAATGCCACATGTTATTGCATTATGTAGATTTTGCCACCTCATAGGCAAAAAAGATGTATTTAGATGTTTAGCACACTCACCTTCGATTCTCCCGACTGTTGCTGAAGAGTTTAATCATGTCAGACAGGAAAAGGCGTCTCACCTCCATAAGGTCAGAACTTGGAGAGGAGTTTTTCAGCAGCGTGGCCACCACCTTCAGAATCACTGATAAAAAATATCACGGCACAGATTGTAAAATGTAGAAGTATATAGTATTAAAGTATAAAATGTATTTCTAAAAAGGACATGGACCAATACTATAATAACAAGATTTTGGAGGAAAGAACGAGCGCCTACATCAACAGGCTATAGCCTTAGTTAAACTTCACTATGAATATGAAAAAATCTCTTGCCGTTAAGATCCGACACTCTCCAAATTTAGCCATAACTGGAAAGCATGGGAAAATTGGAAAAATATGGGATTCGTAACGGTTATCTTGTTTTTAAAGTTCAATTTCCAGGGCTGTCAACAAACTCTGCTTCATTATGAGTTGGGTAAACCTCAGACGTGGGCCACTGACTCACAGGCTAGTTAAGAAAGTATAGATATGACAGCACTAAAGTTGGAATTTTCAAAAACAAGTCAACAGTGGAATCCATCATTTTTCTATCAGGTCAGACTCCATTTAAATTGTACACACCCACATTGTTGCATTTAAATGTAGTGTTTATTGGGAACCAAAAACTATCTTGCAGCTATGTAGTGGCAGAACATTTAGTCATATCTGTTAGGAAAACCTCTGCCTATGGTTATGATATGTCTGGATGGATTCGTTGTAGGGTAACATTCACACTTTCATTTATGCAGGATAGTACAGTCTCATGGATCTACAGCTGGTTGTAGTTAGGAGAGCTGTGGATCTCATACAGAGAAGCAGTAGTATTTATCTGCCCACACTCTTCCCTTCCATTCACAAAATACCTTGTCCACAAACCCACAAAATCCACAATGAATATAATTATGATTTATACATTACACCAAAGTTATCTGGATGTGGCATAAAGATCAGCAGAGGTAATTTGTTCCCCCAAAAGCTCTCTGTCTAGTGGTCCAATTTAAAGTATTCATAAAAGCCTTTTTTTCTTTTTTAATAACAAACAAGATATACAGTACTTCTCTTCTGGGGTCCCCTACCAGCACTCCTGCCTACTCCTTTTCTTGGCGTGCCACCAATTAAAGCCACTTGCCTGCGGGCTCTATCACAAGCCCCATTGCCTGCATCTATAGTCAAAGACAGCAAGGCTCAGCCCCTGCCGCCAGAATCTAACAGCAGCAGGATTCAATGGCTCCAACTGCTCTTAGCAAAGCCGATGAGAACAGAAAGAAGAGGAGAGAGCTGCTGCAGACGGGCACAGCTCTGGATCAAGATCAGGCTCAGGTAAGTTTGAGGGGAGGAGGAGGGTGAGATACACATCCTGAAATATTTTTTTGTCTTAATGCAGGGAATGCATTAAAGCAAAAATTGTTTAGGATTTACAATCACTTTAATGCAGCTCTAGTTTTTAAAATGTACGAACTCAATCTATTCACTCTTTAGGTTAGGTTCATGACTCAAGTGCGGAATGTGCTCAAAATTGCACATATTCCCAACCCACAGAGACGCATGCAGCAAATTCACACGTGTGTGGTGCCCTTAATTCTTAATGACTCCCCCACACATCGGCAGCCGTGGCAACATTTTGCACGCTACACAATATGGTGCAGTAGCACCATGAGATTCAGTGTAGCACAATTTATTTAAAAAAAAAAAAAAAGGTTGGGGAATTATTTTTCCGTGTTTCTCGCAAACGCACTCACACAAGTCTGAACGGGGCTTAAAATGGAACAAACAGATCTGCAGTAATTGTACACTTTCCTCAAACCATGCTTTCTCCTAAAAAACTGCAAAAAAGAACCTAGGATCCTGAAATAAAAATGTTTTGTATCCTTTCTTACTTGGATTCTGTATCTTCACAGTTGAATCAGGCTCTGGATGAGGCTTATGGACAACTTGAGTGCAAACCTGCTCCGTCAAGATCTAAAAAGACAAAAGCAGATAACCAACATCAAGCATACTATTTTTTGTGCTAATTTTTATAACTTGTACTGATACTTTCATATTAAATCTAATATAATGAATATAATTGCTGGAATGAATCATCACAGTAGAACCTTTATTACAATTATAGTGAGAGCATGCACTGTCTGCAGTTAAATTCTGGAGTATCTCAACAAAATCTGACACTGGAGGATAACATGAAACATTGTTTCCTACAATTAAATTAAAAATCTTGGCTGTCGTCATTATTTTAATGTTCTGTTTTATTAACACTGCAATCAAACCCATCTTTAAAAGCCAAGTGAGAACACTACACCCCATTGATACAGAACATCTGACCTGAGTAGGAGTCAGGTTTTCTGAAAGCCATCCTTACCTAATAGTAGTACTAGTTTCATTATTCTTCCTTGGAAAATTGCCAATTAGTTTTTCAGCTTCTTTTTCAACAACAGAGATATACAGTCATGGCCAAAAATATTGGCACCCCTGCATTTCTGTCAGATAACGCACCACTTCTCCCAGAAAATTGTTGCAATTACAAATGTATAGGCATTCTCATGTTTATTTCTTTTGTTTATATTGGTAGGACACAAAAAAGTGGAGAAACCAAAGCCAAATACGACACACTCCACGGAAAACCCCAAAAACGGAATGAACAAAATTATGCATTACAGTGATAGGCAACAGTCAAAATGACAAGGATTAGTTATATTGGGTAACAAATGTAAAAACTCTCCCATAGTGAGTTTAGGTGTTTCCAGTGAAGTGTGCTGTAAAAGGTGACAAAATGCGAAGACATTTTATACAATTATGCACCTAACTGTGGTAATAGTCTTAGGACTTTTTCTGTTCCAAGAATATGCCCCGGTGCACAAAGCTATGTCCATAAAGGCATGGTTTGATGAGTTTGGTGAGAAGGAATTTAAGTGTCCCGTACAAGGCCCTTAACTCAACCATACTGAAAAGGAATGTAGTTTATAAGCCAAGTATTCTCATCCATAATCAGTATTTGACCTCAAATGCCCTTGAGTACAGTTAAATCAGATTATGGTCACTGATAGAGACAATACAATTGTTATTTTAAACAGCTGAGGCCAGAAGAGAGTACACAAAAAACTTAAAAGAAGTAGGGCTAAAAGAAGTAGGGCTTTTTCTTTTCGCCCCCATTTATACTTACCTAGGTGGATGCAGCATCGGTCCGATGCTACATCTGTCCCCCACCGGCTGTGTGAGAACTCAGCGATCACATGACCACTGATCACAGCCACTCTGAGCAGAGAGCAATGACTGTCAGTCACCGCTTTCTGCTCTACCAGCGCTGGGCTGTGCAGGGGGAGGGAGAAGCTGGCTCAGGCTCTCAGCGGCTCACTGAGAGGATGAGTCAGGTGTCACTCCAGACTCTGGGGTGGATCCCGACTTTGAAGTTGAGATCTGTCCCCAGCCTGGACCAGCTGAGTGACGTCAGCCGACAGTGGGTTTCATACCTCTATCAGCTGAAAACAGGTCACAGGAATGCAGAATGAACTGCACTCCTGTGATACACAGAAGTACAGCCAAAAGAACTTTAAGCTCATGATTGCTCCTTAGACAATACAAACTGAGCCGAAATTATTCCAACACAACAGAAAACAATGAATCCCAAGCAAATTTAAAAAATCCATACTTATAAAGTCCATTACACAGATGTGGCATTACCTAAACAATGAATAAGTGATGTACACCTACAACCAGCATCTCAAAAACACCAAGCTCATGCCAGGTTTGCTTTGTTTGATTTCTCCAGCCACGGAGAGTAAATTTTCTCAAATTTAGAGGGACATCCTCTCCTGTTGTAAGTAGGTCTATACCTGGGAAGAGTGGAATTTGTACATGTTTTCCATCTATCAAGAGGTGGTGGGGTAGGGGATCTCCAAAGAAAAACAAAAGACTTTCTAGCATAATAAAGCAATAGCCCAAGTAACGTGCTAGTTACTTTTCTGGGAGCCAGGGGTTCCATAAGGCCTAGCAAACAAACACTGAGCTCCTGGGGTACCTGAATATTGGTTATTAAATCTGGGACCAATATGAGCTTTTTCTGAACATGTACAGAATATATGAATGAAATCAGTGTTCAAGCAGGAGTACCTCCAACATGCAGGGGAGTGATCGGCTGAAAATTTTACTACCTGTATCGGCGTGAAGTAGTAACGATGAACAATTTTAAATTGCACAAGCCTATATCTGGCTGAGATCAGTTGTTGACATGGGTGATCCAAAATATTGCCCAAATCATCACTGTCCAGACTTGGGAGGTCCAGTGTCCATTTCTCTCTGCACCTATGTAACTCCTTTAACATAGGCTGTTGGAGGTTCCTATATAAAATCAAGTGAAACTTGGGCAAAGACTTATTAAACAGTAGGGACTGCATGCTTGGAGTCGATAACCTGATAAAGGTTGAATTAAACTAAGAAGCACAAGTACGAGGAGACAGTTCTTACATTTCAATACTGGACAGTATGGAAATGTACCATCAATAAACAAATCACCCAAAACAGCCCTCAATGCCCAAATGACCGGATCCAGAATCTGAACAAGATGGTGGAGATTCGGATTGTTCCTCAAAAGAGTATATGGTGACCAGTGATAAGAGGTGACTCTAAGGAGAGTTATATCCTATGCTTTAATAGTAGTTCTCATGGTACAGAAGACAGGTTATGCGGCACAGCAAAAGTGCTGCACCTTTGTAGCCCCGTCAGAGTGCTTTGGTGACAATAACATTGCATAATATAGACTCTGCGTCAATGGAAGTTCAATGGAAGCTTTGCCTAGGCTTATACTGGAGGTACATTTAATCATATCTCCTGTTTCACTCTAGTTGTCCTATTCTAGGGAGGCAAAATGTTCCCTTGTCTAATATTGGTGTTTGAGTGTAAGATCACTAAAATGAAGAAATAAATTACAAATTAAATAAATAGAACCTTCAGAAAGGCATATAAAGCACTGAGTTCAGAGAGCCATTATAGTCAGATCTGGAGGTATGACGTAAAGCTAGATAACGGGAGAGCCATGTAATGGTAATATTTCTTGGCTAAGATTATTAACGATTTGAAAAGTTTTACTTTTCACAATTTAGTAGGTGATCATTTCTGGTTCAAGATTTCACTGTCCATGTTTAACGGCCCCACCACCATGCATATGGGAAACTTAAGTCATTGAGGACAGAAACAAAAATAACAAGTGGAGAAACTTTTGTGAGCAGTCATTTGCTGCAAGTTTTCATCAGTACTGTGCGGTAACGGTGCAACGAAGCAGAAAGTTTACAGCAGTAGATAATCTGACACTAAATCAAACAGGCATTAAATACCACAGTAATTTTCTAATACACATGCTTCCCAAAGAAAGGAAACCTGTTAAAGTCTTAAAGGTCCTGTGTAGCACAGTGTGTAATCTCTGCTTAGTCAATTTTCTTACAAATAGCAAAGAATAGTTAGAACAGTATTTTGGACAATTGTACTAGAACTGTCAAGTTTAAAGAATATGTCAACCAAACATTTCATATTCCTGATATGTGCCTGCTGATCAATGTACTTGTATGAAAAAGTATCCTGTTCTCTTTGTATTATTATTATACAGGATTTACATAGCACCAACAGTTTATGCAGCGCTTTACAACATAAGGGCATTGCTTCCTTAGGGTGAAATCCCTGGTGTTCCTGCCAGTCCCTCTGCTGTCCTAATAAAAAGGGACCACACTAGGCAGTGCTGGGAGATAGGAGGGAGCTGCATAGCCATTCACTGGAAAGATCAGTGTACTGCTGTTTCTCCTCCCCCAGGCTCTCTGTTCTTATGCAGCAGAGAACAGAGGGTATGTGATCACACACACAAATGTTTTGCATTTCATTTCCATTTTAAACTGAATGGGTTGTTTTACAAGGTAAGGGTTTACATATTATTTAATAGTACTACTCAAATAGGGTACTCCTTGTTCCTAAGACCATATCAGGGGCGGACTGACCATTTGAACACTCGGGCACTGCCCAACGGCCCGGGGTCAGTAGGGGGCCCCAAGATGCCCCTGGTACCTTTCATAGGCTTTTTTGGGTGTGGTTTGAGTGTGGGCAATGACACAGGGGCCCCATGATCCTCTATTGCACAGGGGCCCCATGAGTTGTCAGTCCCCCCCTGGACCATATCCTAGGCGTTAACCTCTTCTAGTAACGACAAAGGTAATTCACTGTACAGCATTTGTGAACAAGAATTTATGGACTCTAGTTTTATCTAACATACATTTGTTGGGCTCAATGTTTGAAGAAAAGAAACCTAAACTTTGTCGATATGACACAAATTCTTCTGCACATGTGCCCACTTCCACTTCAGTAATTCCAACAAAAATTTTTTTTTTCCCCAGCTCCAAAAGTCTGTAAAAGGGGTATTAATCAGACAAGCAACTCAAAGATGCCAATGAACTCGTAGGGTCCATGCACACTATCATTTTTTTTAAGCTCAAAAAGTACTGGGAAAAATGCTGGATAAAAAGCACTGGTAATAGCGTTTTTTAAGAGCGTTATATTAGCGCTTAGGAGTTTTAGCATTTTATTTGCATTTTACAGTACATGCGGAAAAAAAAGAACATAATGTAGAAAAAAAAAGCTGTTAGGAGTGTTTAACGGTTTTTTTTCTGCTGGAAAAATGCTCAAAAAAAAAAAAAACTCTACAAAACTATTTTTTTCCCACTCCTAGCCACTGATGCTCAAGAAACGCTAATAGTTTAAAGCAGTGTGCATGGATACATAGGATAACACTATTTAGCTTCAAGGAGCAGAAAAAAAAGCTGATAACAGCTTCTAGGGGCTTAAAAAAATGCTAGTGTGCACCGAGCCTTAAAGCGGAACTCCACCCAAAAGACGAAGTTGTGCTTTAAGCCTTTGTCCCCCACTCCCCATTAAGGATTGGCACCTTTGGGGAGCAGGTACCTGAATTTGACTGGTACTCGCTCCCACTTCCACTGCGATCATCTAGGCGATTGGAAGCCTATGTTGTCCTCCTACCATCCCTCCCTATAGTCTTCTGGGACACGTGACAGGTCCCTTCACAAAGCGCATCACTTCTCGCGCATGTGCGGTGGGCACCCAGCTGTGAAGTCACAAGCAGTCACAGCCGGGTGCCCACACTGAAGATGCCAGCGCCAATGAGAAAAGACGGCCGGTGAAACCAGTGGTGGTAAAGACACCGCTGGACCAAGGGACAGGTAAGTGGCTGTATTTTGAAAGTCAGCAGCTACAGTTTTTGTATCTGGTGATTTTTTTTTTTTTTTTAAGGTGGAACTCTGCTTTAAGCTAGGTACATACAGAATTTTTTTTCATTGAACCAGTGGGCTTAACTAAAAAAAAACCTCAAAGATTCCTGAAGCCACAAAAGAGATTTCAGATTTTTTTTGTAGAAATGAAAATGTCCATTAGCAGAGCTACAAATCGCAGCTACAAAACAGTCAGAGCCCAAGATCTAACACGGTCATATAGCCTACCCAATGCTGAAAACGTGAAATGTTCAAAGCCCTTCAGTTGCTCTACAGTATATCTTTGGAGTCCGTAGATGCCTAGAGATATAAGAGCACATTTTCCCAACCAGTCAGTTTAAAGCCAGATTAGTGAATGTCTGTAGGCAGTTAATAATACGGTATGACATAACACGATCCAGGATCTGAACCACTAAGGCTGATGTCACACTGGCTACTTTGTAGCAGTGATTAGTAGCAGCTACAAATCTCACTGCTTATTTTCTCAGCTGATTTGTAGCTGGATATAGAATTGCTGCTGTAGCTGGCTGCAATGCTTATCTATGCAGCTACAAATCAATAGTGTGCCATGAATACTAACAGCTGTCTTGAATAACATGCGTAGCTACTAAAGTTACCAAATCTGTGGCTACATCTAATAGCTGAAAAAAGTAAAATCACTTAGGGCTCAATTACAGGGGCTTCACCCATTGTTCAGAGGGTATCTGGTTGGCAGTGAGGAGGCATTTTGTCCCCAACCCACTGCCTATTATAACCCGCTGCAACGGTGGGTGGCTGTGACGTAGCCCTATTCAGTTGAATGAGACACATTTGGCAGCCAATACTGCCCACTGAACAGGACAGGGGGATACTTTTGGCCACACCATGATGCAATCACAACCGCAGCATGTGTGTACCCCATCTGCTGCCTTTGCAGCTTAAGGGCGAGTGATTGGGGGGGTTTCCAAACTGCATGCATATACCACCTCAACCGTAAGCAGTAGTATATTTAGGTTTTGCGCTGCTCTAGGCAACACAAAAATTGGTGCCCCCCTGCAGAAAGAGCCTGACATTGACCAAGAGCACCCCTGCCCTCCAACCAAGCCTTTAACTACCACTGCCCCGCATACACCAGCCACCATCCCCCATGGCGAGAAAGACACTCCCCTTCACAGCTCCGGACATCCCCAGGAACGAGAGGCGGGCTGTGCGCACACCGTCATGAAACCCACAGCATTTCTTGGAACCCACCAGGTCCCCATGCTGTGTGTGTCCCTTCTTCCATCCTTTCTTCCAAGGGGCAGTGCTGCCCCCCCCTGAAAAATGCCACCCTAGGCAAATGCCTTTTTTGCCTTGTGGTAAATGCACCCCTGACCGTAAGCAGATTTCTTGTTCCGCTTGAAAGCCGGTATGAAATGATGTGATGCCAACAGCAGCAGTCAGAAAATGCAACAGCTGTTGACAGGTGGCTGTGTACTTTTAGTCCTCAATGATGAGAGACTGACCTGTGTGCTTGGAAAAAAAACTTCTGAATCTCGGCAACAGCCTGCTGTTAAAGGCTTATTCCACTTTCTTGGGAAAAAAAATTGCATATAAAAAAAATATATATAATGTATACCACTGCGACTGCGACACACATTGTAATTGAACATTGATAAAAATGATCTTCTAAACTAAGATACAAGTACGATTTTGGGCATCCCCTGCAACAAAAATG